>NW_027069666.1:1034291-1146296 GCF_002906115.3 Quercus suber
AAAAAAAAAAAAAAAAAAAAACAGTTCACAACAAGACTGACTTTGAAATGTTAATTAATATAAGTACTACGCCCAAAAAATCAGCTCCTTTCCTCTTTCTTCACTCTTTCCCTTCTCAACCGAGCTCATTTCTCTCTGTCAAGTGTAATGGTAACACAATCTAAAATTTTAAAAAAAATTAATTAATTAATTAGAACAACAACAACAACAGATCAATAACATGGAAAAAGACAAATTTAATTAGAACAACAAATCTAAAACCGATCTAAGTTGGCTAATCTTCAAGTGGCAGCAGAAAAGAGGCGGTAGTGATCGAGCGGCGGTGAAGAGGCGGCAGTGGACGGACTATTTCTCTTCTCTCCTCCGTGTCTGACTATAATGAAACCAAGAAGGAAGGGGTTAGGGTTTCATATTTTAAATCTTTGGGTTTACTTGATTTTAACTTTGGATTTCCATAACAAATGAAAGTATGAAACCAACAACACTAACAAAAAACTAAGATCAGAGAAACAGAGTAGTACTGACACCGGCGGTAGCTACGGAGAGAGGACGGAACAGCGGCGGCGGCGGCTAGGCATTGGAGGCGGAGAGGGGAGTGGGCTATGGCATTGGAGGCGGCTAGGGTTTGGATTTGGAGAATCGGTTTGACGATTGAGACTGTGAGAGCTTGAGAGAGGCAAGTAGAGAACTGAGACTGAGTCACATGACCACGGACAGGAGCATTCAATCTGAAGTCTGATACTGAGTCCGAATTGAAAAGTGAAGAGAGTCAGGAGAGTCAAGAGAGCCATTAGAGCATTCAATCTTTTTTTTTTTTGGGGTAAACGAGTGCTCAGTTTTTACTCTCGTATAAACCGTTGATTTGAATATTAAGTTAAGTTAATGGTTGATATGGGAATTGGGAATTTGTGTGAGAAAAAGTTAGCTGTTATTTTGGCTTTTTTTTTTCTTTTGCTGAAAGCTGTTATTTTTGGCTTATGCGTGGGCTGGTATTGGGAATTTTAATCTTTTCTTTATAATATTCTTGTTGTTGATGTCACTCACTTACTCGCGGTTATTTCTTTTATTATATTAATTAATATTAAAAAAGTGGAATTGAAATTATAAAATACCAACCAAAGATGCTCCCAGCAAGTTCTCTATATGTAATGTGCTTCTTTCCATCATTCTTTTCGGTACCCACGATTTAAAAAGATCAAAGATGGATACTTACGCTTCAATACTACTCACTTACGCAAGGATACATGAAGGAAGAAATACACCTTGTCCATTTCCATACTGACGCAATCAGAAGGCTAGAATACCAAGTTGGCAATGTTTCGCTCACTAAACTAATCAAGGAGTTGCAACTTAATTCTAACAACATATCCACAATACAATAAAAGTTTTTTTTTTTTTTTTTTTGGTATAGGTAAAAGCTAAAATAGATTGCATATTAAAAAAAAAATCATCAAAAAGAAGGTAAAAGATAAAATAGAGATATTAAGTGTTAGTATCTCTATTATAATCCGATAAAAGATAGATTTCATGTGTGTTAAGTGTTAATCTAGTTTTTTTTTTCTAATTCAAAAATTAATCCTTGGAAATTATGATGAAAAACCATTTTAATATCTTCAAATGTCTTATTATTATTATTATTATGAGATAACAAAATCAAATGATCATTAAACTTTCACAAATGTAAATTTTTCGTTATTTATTTGACATGGTATTATAGAACATAATTACTCCAAAATATAAAAGTCTTGGTCGAACTAGTTTTCTATATGTTTAATAATCCAAACTTAACATTAATAGTACTACTACAATTGAACATTCTCGTGTGTAAGCATGAGTTACATGCTAGTTTAGAATAGTACATGTTGTGGGATATAGAAATTTAATAAGGTAACAGTGTCACGTGTAATATCCGAAGCCAAGGATGCCACGTCAATGCCGAGAAGACCCTACCCTCGGATGGCCAGGCCGAGGAGGCAAGCCTTGACCACGTCAGTGGTACATTACCATAGGAGGTCCCACTGTAGAGGAAAGGCTTCAAGGAGGAGGTCAATCTTGTCATGTCTGAAGGGATGGAAGCTACCACCACATTTATTACACCTCACCAAACCCTTTAGCTGCATTTATGTGGATAAGACTCCTGAACAGTGCTATCTAGGTAGCCGCAACTCACGGAAGGTTTGGGGAAACGTTTGATAGGACAAGCACTCGAGTAGTGGCCTACGTGATCAACAAATAGAGAGCCAAGATCAACGGAAAGAGGCTATATAACGTAAGAAAACCTCCAGAGGAAAAGGAGGATTTGAGAATCGGTGGAGAAAATACTGTAGTATGGTAAGAACTTGAATTGTAATCAAGTTTAGAGAGAATATATTCAAGAACTACTCTCCTCGGAGTTTGCCGAGGAAGGATATCTTTGCATGAAGCTTGTTTTTCCTTATTTACTTCCCACCTTTAATCCATTGTAAGCGTCGGTCAATTTATTAAAGCCTAGTTTTTGGCCCACTCTCTATAAATTCATTGTGTTGGGTTCTTTGGGCCTTAATCCTATTACTTCTTGGGCTTATGACCCAAACCGCGCACTTACACGCGTGCTTAGATATAAATGGTTTTGATTTTAGAGGGGGAAAATGTCCTTACTTTAAATTCTTTTTAAACCCATGGCTAGTGAGGGTTAATGTCGAAATAAAATAAAAATCACAATGTGTGAGGGCTACCTTGGTCACTTTTATGTGTGATCCATGGGATGCGTACTAGTATCTTGTCGTTAAAAGAGATTTTTCAAAAGTTTGTGGCTTAAGACGAAAATTCATGTAGAGGCGACTTAACATAATTTAGGGCTTAAGACGAAAATTCATGCATTTTATACTAATCAAATCAAGGTTAATTTGATGCAATATTAAATACTTAATTTGAAGAATACTACCGACTTATTATTTTTGAGAGAGAGAGATTAATCTATAATTGGTGATTTAACACATTTGTAACATTTTTTTGAAACATTTTAGGGTTTCAATTGGGTTAGGTTGCTATTAGTCTTGTATTTTGGAAGCCTTGAAAGAAATGAAAAGGAAAAATTCAAAGTCCAACCATTGGATGGAAGAGCACAGTAAAGAATGGATATTGGTGAAATTAGGGTGTGATTGGATGGTTTGATTGTGAGAGCAGACCGATCAAAGTACAGGTACACGACATGTAACCCAATTCTTACTGCTGGATTTGCATAGCATGGTAAAATATAGGTGTTGATGAAATTTAAGCTCAATTGAACAACCAAATCGAGCTCAAATTAAACCATTTTTACATATAAGCAAACCCATCATTTGTTTTAATATTTAATAGTTGAACTATATTGTTCTTTTATAGTATTTGATATAGCTCACTGTGGAAAATTTTCATATTGTTCTTTTAACATATGACATATAATCTTTTTTATTATCTAATTTTGGGGAGCTATTCAATTTATGAATTATATCTAATTTATTTCATTAATTAACCTATGTATTTCATATACACACTCCTATTTATTCTTGTTTATTATAAAAAATTATACTAATTGTTTAAACATTAAACCTTATAAGCTTCAAACCACATGCCGCTACATATATTCATAAATTTTTTTTTTTTTTTTTTTTTTGAGGAACATTTTGTTTTAGTTGTTGTGAACTTTGTCTTTTAATCTTGTCCCTGAACCATAATCTTAGTTCTGCAACTACAATTTTGCAATTGAGTTGCATTTTGAGAACAAAGGTTCAAACCCCCTTCCCCGTGTTGTGTTCTGAAAAAAAAAATGCTTTTATTATGTACTAACCTAATCAATACTGTTTTTCTATATCTTCTTAGATCTTGTGAAAAAAGTGATGGAAAAATGGCCATCTACAATTGAACAGCATGATGACCCAGGATGGACCCCTCACACATTGCCGCACATTTGGGTAATGCATGATTTGTCGAGTTGCTTATAACAAAGGGCAATTCCCCTGCATATGTAAGAAATAAAGAAGGTTTGTCCGCTCTTCACATTGCGGCCAAGGAAGGCAATTCTGGAGTAATGGACATACTCATGACAGCATGTCCAGATATCTGCGAGTCGTTGGACAACAAGGGTCGGAATGTTCTTCATACTGCTGCAGAAAGTGAAATGTGGCCAGCATTATTCCTTTTTCGCCGTAGACCAGAGTTTGAGGGCCTTGTCAACGAGCAGGACAAAGAAGGTAACACACCTTCAAATCTAGCCGCCATCAATGGGTATACTTATAGGGCGCAGAGATTGGGAAAAGGTAGAGATATTGTCGTAAATGCTACAAACCAGATGCTCTTAGTATTTTTCAAACCAGATGCTCTTAGTATTTTTTTTTTTTCAATATCTAATTTATGGTTTATATTTTACTTTGCACTTCACCCAAATTGGATAACCAATAAATTGAATTCTTTATATAACTTACGTGACCAAATCTCATAGCTCCCACGCATTGCATTTTTTGAGTGGAAAGAATCCTAAACAACATTGGCCAATCAGAGCCACTAAAAACAAAGTAATTTTTAAGTTTTATTACACAGATTTTTTGGGTTTGTTCTCCCAAAAATGACTTTGAATAAGCTTTCTGATGTTTCCTAAAATATTTCCGAAAATATTTCCTATTTCCCATTTTAATTTTTATTTTTCTCTTTGCCGCTACTTCACATAATTTTTTTACTCTTTCCCGCTACTTTCTGCTAAAATTTCCCGCACAAATCCTCCTATATATTTCTTGTTTTTTCTATGCCTCTAGTTCATCACAGAGAAGCTAGAGAACGAAACACCGCTATTCTGATTGGATGTTTCGCATTAGAAATCCTATTTTTAAGAAGTACGAAGCGAAAGAAGATCGTTACAAGAATGGTCCGTCCTTCATTCCTACACCCTTTTGGAAAGAGATGGTGGATAAATGGATGGAGGGAGATTGGGGGGTGAGTATAAATTAAATACATGTCACAAATTCTCTCACTCTCTCTCTAACCATTATTTGTTAATATTTTCATAGAAACTAATGTTTTAGTGTATGAATTATGCATGTAGGAGACAAGTTTGACAAATAAGGACAACAGAAATAAGTCTAAAATTTTTTCCACTACAGGTTCTGTACCAATGGCCAAGTACAGATATGAAATGGTATATTATACTATCATCAAATAGTTTTACATTTTATTGTGTATTTACATAGTTTAATAATTTTACCAATTATTTTTTATTCTTTTAAATATTGCAGTATCTTGAGACGGGCTCTGAGCCTAGCCCCATTGATTGCTTTAAGAAATTTCACACAAAGAAGGATGGCAAAGAATGGGCAACTGATCATGCTAAGACATTATATGTATGCAACTTATACCAAAATTTTAATTTTGTTATCAACTTAGTTTTTTTGTTGTTTTGATTATCCACGTGGTTTTTATTTATGTGTAGGATAAAATGGATGCCATAAAGGTCAAAGCTGTTTCTGAAGGTACTAAGACAAATGATTATCAAATCTTTCGTGAAGTGGTTGGTGAACCAAGTCATGGTCGTGTTCTTGGCATGGGAATAGGTATTAAGGCTAAGGATGTGTACGGCTTAACTTCATCTGGTAAAGGTTGTAGCAAACGTTGCAGAGAAGATTTTACAAAAGAAAAAGAAGATTTGGAGGCTCGTCTTAGAGAGGAAATAGATTCCAAACTTGCAAAAGTTGTGGAGAAGCTTGAGGAGAAGTTTGCACAAAAGTTGCAGTCGATAGGCATGCCACAACAATCTGATATAGATCTAGCTACCACGGTACAATCTCAAACTTATGCTTTTGCCTCTTGGATCTTCTACAACTTTCTATTGGTTTGTTGTGGTTTACAGCTTGCATCTATTATAGTATTATATTATTTTATATTTAGTTTTGATAAATGATAATAGGACTACTATGACACTATCTACTGTTTTGAGTTTTGACAACTGTGTATAGGTTTTGTATTTAATTTTGTATATCATATATGTTTTGTGGTCTACGTTTTTCATAATTGTTATATTACTTTAATTTATATTTAATTTTGATAGTGGTTTAAGTAATCAAATTAAGTTATTGTTATTGTTAAATTAAAAAAAAAAGGTTACCTTGAGCCATTTAGGGATACTAGAATTCACTTAAATTGTTTCATGTTAACTCATGTTTAATGTTTTTTTTATTTATTTTTTAGGATGGTGCTAGCAGAGATGAAGAGGACAACTCAGACAATAACATAGAGGTTGAAAACAACTTGGAGAGCGACGCAGAGGAAGACTAATATAGATCTTGTCATAGAATAGTTTAAGTTTAAAATAAAGTTGAATTTCAGGATTTCTTTATATATTTATATTTTAAAGTTTGAACTTATATGAATTTTTAACTTTCGATGGATCAATTTTTAGTAATTATTGGACTATTGTAACATGATGGTTAAACAAAAATAATATAAATAAATTAAAAATAAATAATAAAATATTTCCAAAATTATATAAAATATTACCACCGATGACATAAAAATTTGGTCATAAATAACTTTATAGGGATGACAAAGTTCCTCGCAATTAATAGAATAGTGACACTCTTATCCTCTTGTTAAAAATAAGTTGTGAGGGGTTAAAAAGCTTTCATAAATAAATTTTAGCGATGTTATTATCGTGAGGGTATAAATGTCCTCACAAATAGTTATTAACGACGACGGCTTCTCCTCGCTAAAAATAAGTTGCGAGAAGTTAAAAGCTCTCGCAAATAAATTTGAGCGATGCCATTATTGCGAAGGTATAAATTTCCTCACAAATATTTATTAATAACAACTGCTTCCCCTCGCTAAAAATAAGTTACGAGGGGTTAAAAGCCCTCACAAATAAATTTTAGTGATGCCATTATTGCGAGGGTATAAATGTCCTCACAAATAGTTATTAACGGCGACTGCTTTCCCTTGCTAAAAATAAGTTGCAAGGGGTAAAAAGCCCTCACAAATAAATTTTAGCGATGCCATTATTGCGAGGGTATAAATGTCCTCACAAATAGTTATTAACGACGGTTGCTTTCTCTTGTTAAAAATAAGTTGCGAGGGGTTAAAAGCTATCACAAATAAATTTTAGCGATGTCATTATTTGTCACTAAAAAGTATGTCGTCAATTTGGAATTCACAAATAACTAATTGCGAGGGTATAAAAGTCCTCACAAATAGTTGTTAACGACTACTGTTTCCCCTCGCTAAAAATAAGTCGTCGACTTTTCTCGTCGTTTGGTAATATATTTGTGAGGGTGAATTTGTTCAGTAACGACGGTAAATTGCCCTCGTAAATTATTTATTTGCGAAGGTATGGTCGCAAAATCTCTTTTAGTGACAAGTGCAAATACGACGGCCTTCGAGGGCCAAATGCCCTCGCTAATAACCTTTTGCGATGATATTTGAATTTTTGCGAGGGAATACGGCTCTCGCTAGTAGACTCTTTTCTTGTAGTGTATCCACAAATAAACTTCAACCCATCAAAATCTTTCCCAAGAGATCCATAAAAACAAAAACCTTAACAATAAAGTCTCCAAATACAATCTCAAATAGTTCCACAAATGTCAAACTCACTATCCAAAAAAATTATTAAAATAGTTCACCAACTAACAATACCACCAAAAGACATACCACTGCTCTAATCTGAAAGGGTGGAAAAAATGGGGGTGGGCTAGAAGCTCAATAAGAGACTACATAACATGAGAATGTCTCTCAAACAAAATAATAGTATCTATAAAAAAATATAATCTTTACAAAACCCTTACATATAAATTTAACAGTAATATAATATATACTATAAAACTATCAAGAATAAAACATTTAACTATAACATTATAATCAGTAAATAAAATAATAACCACTTTAATATTCCAATATGCATTAAATAGTAGAAACAACATATTATGACAATAAACAATTTTTTTTCCACTTATAAAGATCAGTAACAATAAAACAGTAGCTCGATATGGAAAACACTAGTCAGACAAAGACATAAGCTGCTAAACACTCGGTGGTTGATTCCTATGGAGAATAATAACACTAACCTCAAAGAGGCAACACTGGCTCCAAAGAGTAAACAATAACACTGAACCACACCACAATAACACTACATCGGCTAAATGCCAACACTTAACCCTGTGTTGGCAAAGGTTGCAGACAGTCTAACTGACTGTTTAAAAACATTCTTAACATGTACAATTTCATAATAATATACAATAAATAATAAAATTCTGGTATATATTATGCATTTACAATAGTATAAGTTTTCGAAACTTCACTTTTGCAATTATGTATATATAAATATATTTTTACCAAATATATATATATATATACATGTCTTGAAAGACGTCATGTTCTGTAGTCCACTTACCTCTAGTTGCTAAATCAAGTTTTACTTCAATTGTTCGAAACGATGCCAACTAGAACCTAAATAACACCAAAGATAGGTCCATCAATACACAATTTCCCACTTAAAATCAGTTTTCACACTTAAATAGTTTTGTTAGGTTCTAAATGTTTAGAACAATTGACAAATCGTGAACACAAACTTGTCTAGATATAGATCTTAGAGTCTATAGGTTTTATTAGACAATGCTCAAGGTGATTCAAGTCAAGATTCAAGAATATACAAGCTGTAGGAAGAAGACTTCATATTCTGCCTGGTTCGATCAATCAAAGAACAAGCTCAATCGATCGAAAATCGTATCTGCAGAATTTTAAGTCGGCCCAAACAGCAGCTTAAGCCCATTAAGGATTAGGGTTTCAGATCTACTTCTCTCACTATATAAAGGAAATCTTAAGCCACGTTTTTGGGACTTTTAGAGAGAGAGAAGAGAGTGCCTCTTTTGTATCTAGGGTTTTGTACCCAAACCTCTCTAAGCCTTTGTTGCTCATATTTGCTGTTTATGTGAATCTCTTATGAGATCATTGAGGAGCTTTCCTTCACATAAACTTAGGATTTTCATGGTAGAGATTATCTACATCTTGATTATCAACAAGGTTGCTGCCATTGGAGCTTAAAGATACACAAGCGGGGGTGCTTGTACTTGATTGAAGAGTCCAAGAAAGAAGGAGTCCGTAGATTTGGAGCTTACACATGGTCGTGTCAGTAAGTTCTACTGGTAGGTAGCATTAGGAAGTCGAGCGGGGAGCTTGTAAGTCCTTTTGTATGAACTTCGATTCTTTCATAGTGGATTCAGGTTTGCCTTGAGGATAGGTGGGTAAAATCATCCCCAAGTTTTTTACCGGTTTGGTTTTCCTGGGTGATCATATCTTGTGTTATTTATTATTTCGCTGCTTTATATTCTTGATATGATTGTTTGATTGTTTTAACCTAGAATTGCTTAATTTGACTAAGTAACAACTTGGCTAATTAACTAGGCTACTCAATCTGGTTGTGTGTTAAAGGGTCTAAATTTCCATCAAGTGGTATCAGAGCAGGTAGCTCTTCTGTTGTAGATCTTTTGATCTCTGAGCTGATACTTGACCCCTGTTATCATGGATAATTTGAAGTGTCTTTCTGCTCATGCTTCTGCTAATTTTATTAATGTCTGTGATGTTTTGAATAAAAAGGACACTATTGTTTTTGTTAATTTTTTTGATGCTTTTGAAACTCTTTGGAAGGAATTATCTAAATCTTTGAAAATTGCTAAGAAATTCAAGAAAGAGCTAAAATTGGCTAATCTTGAAAAAGAGGAATTGATTGTGAGATTGGATGAATCTAATAAAAAGAATGAATTTTTGAAAAATCAAATTTCCTCTCAAGATGAGAAAATGAAAAGCTTGGAACAAGAGTTAGTTGATTCTAAAACTAAAATTGAAAATTTGACTAGTACCAAGCCTGTTGTTGATAACAGAAGTGTTTCTGTTTCTCTTAAATCTAAGACTGAGAAAGTTTATATCCCTCCTTTCAAGAGGAATAATAAAGAGAATACTTATTTTGCTAGGTTAGACAAAGGTAAAAGTTCTGATGAAGACGCTGAAGTTTCTACACCTAAGTCTAAACCTACTGTTAGAAAGCATAAGAAATCTGTTTTTGTGCCTACCTGTCACTTTTGTGGTGTTGTTGGTCATATTAGACCAAACTGTTCTTTGTTGAGGCAAAAACCTAAATCTGAGACTAGATTTGCTGTTAGGAATACTGATGTTCCTAAATTTATTCCTGTTTGCCACTTTTGTAGTGTTCATGGTCACATTCGTTCTAATTGTCATAAGTTGAAACTTAAGCATTCTGTATGTCAATCTAGGATATGTGATGATATTTCTCTTGCCATAAGTCCAAGTAAATTGTTTCATATTCTTTTGAAAAATTTGAGCTTGTTGGCTTGTGAAAGGAATTTGCAGGATTTCAGTCTCTCTTAGAAGATTGGTGTAATTTCTCAAATATACTCTGCTTCACATGGATTTTCACCTACAAAGCCGAAGACTCGTGCTAGATGGGTGAGAAAAGATTCTCCAAAGTGAGTGTTGCTGATTTGTCCTTGTTTTAATTCTTTCAATTGTTGTGGACATGTCTTGTTTTTTGTTTTTGGTTGTTTTGTTTTTTAGGTTTTTTTTAATTTAAAAAAAAATCCAAAAACATTGAAAAATTTCAAAAAGACAAAAATATTTTATTTTGTGTCTAGTTTTTCTTTTTGAGGATTACATGAGTTATGATATCTCTCTCTTGATTTAGAACATGCTTGACATTGTGGAGAAACTTGAATAGTTTGTGCTAAGCTATTTTTGATTTTGTGTGAGTATGTACTAGTTTGTACATGTACTCATAGGTTAATTAAGAAATTGATATTTCTTGTTTGTGTACCCTTTATAGCTTAATTAAACATTGTCATGCATTGCATTTACATTGTTCATTTAGCATAATATGTGCTTTTTATTTTTTGTCATAAAATTTGTTTTAAACCAAAAAGTTTGTTATTTGTTTTGCATTAATTTTTCTTGGATTTGAAATCAAGATTGGCCATATTATCTTTACATAACAAGTTTATGTACCTTGTTTAGCTTTGATGAGCTTATTTATTGCAGTTTACTAGTTGAAACTTTGTAGTGCATGTTGTGTGGGAAAGATGTTTATGGTTTTTAATCATTTTGTCTTAATCTTGAAGTCACATGTTATTTGACTGTCAGACTTGATCCTTTTGAGAAATGCATAAATAACCATCTCACCACTGTTCACTAGCCAATCATGAACATCTTAGTGCATATCATAAGATTTTGTGCTCGAGAAAATGTAGCACATGCACAAAAAGAACATAAAGTGATGCCTCAGCTTAATTGCTTAATGCTTAAAATTGGTGTGTACTATTAGGCTTGATGCGATCTCACATAATAATGAGGCAAAAATACAAGAAACTTACATGATTGCAAGCTTTTGTTTTAAGAGATGTGGGAGTTATAGGATGTAACTCTTTAGGTGATAGTCTCTTTTAAATTCTGTGTGATGAATTTTGTAGACTTTGTGATTGATTTCTATTCACATATCACCTTACATGTATCTCAAACTTTTGCTAGTTGCACACACTACACAAGTTACTCTTTGTTAAACTTGGTATATTTTATTGTGTGTGATCTTATTGTGGTCATTCAAGATTAAAAGTTCCTTGATTTTAATGCAAAATGTGTTTAATGTTTGCGCTTTAAGGACAATTTGATTGAAAATCTTGATTTTGGAAGATCTTGATTGAATTCAAGTATTTTTGAAAAACTTTTCGTCTCATACTCATGCATTTTTTTAAAACAATGTGCTTTGAGGAGTTTCTGCATTAAAATGCTCTGTTTTTCAAAAATCTGATTTTTCCAGACTTTCAATCGATCGAACCTGTTTTTTGATCAATCGAAATTGCGATTAAAATTTTTTGGTTTGAGTCTGCCTGACTCGATTGATGTTCAATCGATTCTCGATCGATTAAAACTGACAAATTTTCAGTTTTTATGGTTTTGACCAAAAAAAATTTCATGCATCATTTGTGTTTAGGATTCACATGCATTGCTTTGTTTTTGTATCCATCTTGTTATTTTGCAGTCATATCTCTCATTGTTTTCACATATAGCATGCATACACTTTGCTAAATTGGGTACTTAACTTGATTTAAAAATTGATTGATTAATTTTTGAGTTTTGTACATTCTAATATATGCTTTTTCTTATGTGTGAATTGTAGAAAACATTTTTCTTAAAAGATATGATGGGTAATCAATGTGCAAATATTTTCTCTACTCATGCAACTATTTATGGGTCACATAGTGCCATGTTTGCATTTTATTGAAAGAGAGAATATTTTTTCTTCATGTGTATCCTCACCTTAGTTTTTAACTTTGGTTTGTGTGTTTTTAACTTTGATCCTGCTGGTGAGGATGTATCTGATCCTGTTGGTGATGCTGCTGCTGCTACTGATTTTTCCCCACCTCCTTTATTTTCCCCAAAACTGTTTTTCCCAAAACGTGTTTTGTTTTTCCTATTTTTGATAGGGGGAGAAAAGTTTTTTTTAACCTATGTTGTTCATAGGGGGAGCTGTCTCTATTTTCTATATAGTTGAATTGTTTTGTGTCCCCTTCTTTCTCTATTTTCTCTTATCCTTTATTGCGTATGTTGACTGTTTACTCTTTGTATGAATTGTCTTTGTCAATACGTGACAAAAAGGAGGAGAAATAGTTGATATGTGGGAATATGTGTGGAAAATACAAGAATGTTATGTTTAGGGGGAGTTAACATTGTTTTTGATGTATCTAACTTAGGGGGAGAGTTAGTTTGCATATTTGTTGATTTACTGTTTTTCTGTCACACATGCGTTTATGCGTTTGTTGAGTGTTTCAGGAAATATACAGGTTGATTCAATTAAGCTACTGTCTACACTTGCAACTGATGGATTGTAGTTAGGTTGAATTTGTTGTAATGAGCATTTTATTGTATTGGGTTGTTCTTGTATTTGAGCATTTCATTCTGTATGAAAGTTTTGTCACGAATTGCCAAAGGGAGTTTGTTAGGTTCTAAATGTTTAGAACAATTGGCAAATCGTAAACACAAACTTGTCTAGATATAGATCTTAGAGTCTATAGGTTTTATTAGACAATGCTCAAGGTGATTCAAGTCAAGATTCAAGAACATACAAGCTGTAGGAAGAAGACTTCATATTCTTCCTGGTTCGATCGATCGAAGAACAGGCTCGATCGATCAAAAATCGTATCTGTAGAATTTTAAGTCGGCCCAAACAGCAGCTTTAGCCCATTAAAGATTAGGGTTTCAGATTTACTTCTCCCACTATATAAAGGAAATCCTAAGCCACGTTTTTGGGACTTTTAGAGAGAGAGAAGAAAGTGCCTCTTTTGTATCTAGGGTATTGTACCCAAACCTTTCTAAGCCTTTGTTGCTTATATTTGCGATTTATGTGAATCTCTTGTGAGATCATTGAGGAGCTTTCCTTCACATAAACTTAGGGTTTTCAAGATAAAGATTATCTACATCTTAATGATCAACAAGGTTGCTGCCATTGGAGCTTAAAGATACACAAGCGGGGGTGCTTGTACTTGATTGAAGAGTCCAAGAAAGAAGGAGTCTGTGGACTCGGAGCTTGCACGTGGTCGTGTCAGTAAGTTCTACTGGTAGGTAGCATTAGGAAGTCGAGCGGGGAGCTTGTAAGTCCTTTTGTATGAACTTTGATTCTTTCATAGTGGATTCAGGTTTGCCTTGAGGATAGGTGGGTAAAATCCTCCCCAGGTTTTTTACCAGTTTGGTTTTCCTGGGTGATCATATCTTTTGTTATTTATTATTCTGCTGCTTTATATTCTTGATATGATTGTTTGATTGTTTTAACCTAGAATTGCTTAATTTGACTAAGTAATAACTTGACTAATTAACTAGGCTACTCAATCTGGTTGTGTGTTAAGGGGTCTAAATTTCCATCAAGTTTTATCCTAGACAATACTGATATATTCAAAATTCCCCATTTATTTACTTAACTATCCAATCACTTTCAGCTTTGATCAGATTTTTGGACTTAAAATATTGCTGCCTAATCAGATTTTTTTTTTTTTCCATTAACATAATCATAGGTATTCATGAAGCTTCAGTATGGCTGAATGATATATATATTTGATCAATCTAATATATATAGTTAAAGCCAATATTATTCTTAATATATATCAATCTCATTGTCAGCCCATTATTCCTTTAATACTGCCAAACCTAATGATGGAGCTGGACAAGTTTTGAACATTAGCAGGCCCACAAAAATACATGAGATGGAATTGGCTTGAGTGTGGTCAGCCAATCCGAAAGAAACAAAACCAACATGGTCATGTGCAGAAGCTAGAGTTACTTATATCTTTTCGTTGGTAGACTAACCACACTTCTATAGGCACTATATTTATATATCAAAATTAAAAGCTACAAGGTACCCTTCCTGCCATATAGCTATTTACATCACTCCTAATCTAATATAATAACAATATAGGACATCTTTTCCCTTAATGTAAGGATAGGTGGAGATTCATGAGACCAACGTCTCTTAGTTCCTTTCCATGACACAAGCCTATATGTACTTGCCTAGTCTAAGTATGATAACAATTATAGGAGTCCTTTTTCCAATAATATAGTCATAGAAACCATACCTGTAGTCTCTACTCACAGCCACAGTGATGGAAGGCAAAGTTCAGTAGTGTGATACGGCTGAAGCAAAAAGGCAGGCTCATAAGTATATGCACATGTAGCTTAAGAGGTAAAAGACTAGGGTTTTATTATTTTTTTTTTTTAAAGCTTATCAAGGCCCATATATTTACTTATGCCACCTCACTTAGGCTTCATATTCTATAGCATTTACTTATTTTTAATATCTTATGCCGAAATCAATTAAATTCATTTAATTGTGGGCCTCCTTTTTAATTTACGCATAATAATTAAATTGCTGTCAAAATTATGGGGTGTTACATTTTGTATTCAAAACCAAATGACTTGATTGCTTGATCAAATCTGATGTTCCATGATCTAGAGCTTGCTTAAGTCCATAAATGGATTTTTTCAACTTGCATACCATATGCTCTTGGTTTTTTGCTACGAAACCTGCCAGCTGTATCATATAGATTTCTTCTTCAAGATTTCCATTTAGAAGTGCAGTCTTGACATCCATTTGCCAAATCTCATAATCATAATAAGCAGCAATGGATAAGAGAATTCTAATAGATTTAAGCATTACTACTAGTGAAAAGGTTTCTTCATAATCAATACCTTATTTTTGTGTATACCCTTTCACCGCTAGCCTTACTTTAAAGGTTTCAACCTTTCCATCTATCCTTCTCTTCATCTTGTAAACTCATTTGCAACCAATAGGTTTAATGCCATTAGGCACCTTTACAAGATCCCAAACTTGATTGGAATACATTAAATCCAATTCAAATTTCATAGCTTTGACCCAATGATGTGCATCTATATCATTCATTGCCTCTTCATAAGTGTAAGGATCAGTTTCGAGATAGCTTCATAAATTTCTCTCAAACCTATAAATCTTATAGGTGGCCCAACAATCCTCCCACTACAACAAGGCTCTTGTGTACTAGTCATCTCATGAGTAATATCTTGTGGTGTATCTGATACAACAACATCATCCCTAGTTTCATCCTTTGTTTATTCAATTAAAGGTTCATTCATTTTAGCCAAAACAACTCTACTTCTAGGAGTAAAATTATTCATATAGTCATTTTTCAAAAATTTGGCATTTATACTAACAAAAACTTTGTTATCATTTTGACTATAGAATAAATAACCTCTAGTTTCTTTTGGATAACCCATAAGTAAACATACTTCTAATTTTGGTTCCAATTTATCAAGCTTCCCTTTTAGCACATGTGCTGGACAACCCCAAATGTGGAGATATTTCATACTATGCTTACACGCACTCCACAATTCCATGGGTGTTTTGGGAACAGATTTTGATGGAACTAAATTTAAAAGATATATTGTTGTATTTAAGGCATACCCCCAAAATGAAATTGATAAAGTTAAATAACTCATCATGGACCTAACCATTTCCAAAAGAGTCATATTCCTTCTTTCTGCTACACCATTTTGTTGGGGAGTTCCAAGTGCAGTCAATTGGGATACAATCCCATTTTGAGTTAAGTAATCCTTGAAATCCCCAAGAAGGCATTCACCACCTCGACTAGATCGAATGGCCTTTATGCGTTTACCCAATTGATTCTCAACTTCAGCCCTAAACTCTTTGAATTTTCAAAAGTTTTTGAACTTTCATTTCATTAGATACACATAACCATATCTTGAGTAATCATCGATAAAAGTGATGAAGTACTCATAACCTCTTTTTGCTTGGGTTGACATATGACCATATACATCTGTATGAACTAATTCAAGCAACTCTTGGGCTTTTCTACCTTTTGCATTAAAAAGTCGTTTGGACATTTTGCCTTCCAAACAAGATTTACAAACTGGAAATCCATCAAATTCCAATGGCTCTAAGAGACCATCTTTGATCATTCTTTGAATTCTGTTTGGATTAATATAACCCAAACGCAAGTGCCAAAGATATGTGAAAGCTCGAAAATGTGTTGAAAACACAAGAGCAATTTAGACCCCCAATTAAAATTACGGCTCAATAGATTTTACACTAACTTAATACTAAGTGAAGAATAGTGTAAATGCGAGCAGATGAACAAATAAACTACTCTAATCCATAAACTAAACAACACAGCAGTATAATGGAATATAAAAGAGTAGGGAAGAAGGATGCAAACACAGAAAACAACCAAGACGTGTTTTCGAAGAGGAAACCGAAGAACTCAGTGAAAAACCTCTCCGCCACCCTCCAAGTGGAAATCGATCCACTAGACAATCAATTGGGATACATGGGTTAGCAAGAGACCCTCTAAGCCTAATCTACCTGATGTACCTAAGCCCTTCAAGCTCCTACTCCAACAAGGCTTCTCGGAACCGTGTCTTGTTTAGCTCTCTGGATCCCACAACAAGCTCCATGTTGCATTTGCCATCCTTGGCTTCTTCCAATGCTTCCCAGCAACACTAAAGCGTCATTCAACACTCTCAAAGGATGTGATAAGTGTTTTGGCTATCAACCTCTCCATGGTATAGAAATGGAGAGGGAAGAGTTGAAGAAATACCACAAGCAAGTGTATAGAGAAAGGTGTGGATGACAATCTCTAATTTTCAATGTGTTTGGCTAGGATTTTCTCTCTAAAGCATTCCTCAACATTTGTGGGTAATGAAGGTATATATAGGATAGGCATAGAAAGTGTGAGTCATTCAATAAAGGCTGGCAGAACAGATAGCCTCGTGGGTGTCTCGTGGGAAGGCCTTACCCACAAGATACTTGCGAGACATAGCTATCTCCACCTAGCCTGACTCTTCGCATTCCAGCATGTGCAGGGCACATGTTTCACTCTACAGGAAGCTAGGTCACGACATACCCGCGAGAATTCTTCAGTCTTCAAATGCTTAAGTCTTCTCACTCTCTCTCTATTACACAACCCTTACAACAAATCTCACAATAGATACAGGGTATAAACGATTGATAATAATTACAATCAAATTTGGCACGGAATAAAAGCCAGAAAAATACATAGTTGTAAATAACAACTTTATAATATGCATCATTAGTAGAAGGAAACTTTCTCTTTAATGATTTTACATGAGAGTCATTATCTAATTTAGAATTGTATAATTCATGCTTATCAAGAGTTAAAATATAAAGACCATCTACAATATTGCCTAAACAGATAAACACTTTATCCTTCTTTATTACAACATTGTCTTTCAAGATAACACAATATCCATGTTTACCTAAATAAGTTGTAGAAATTAAATTTCTTCGAACATGAAGTACATATAAACAGTCTTCCAATATTAAAACTCTAGAATCAAAGCATAAATTAAATACTCTAACAGCTATAACTGGAATCCTGCTCTCATCAGCCAAAGTAAGAAACAATTCCCCTTCATTCAACTTTTTGGTCTCCTAGAAACCTTACAAAGAATTGCAAATATGATTAGTACAACCTGAATACACACACCAGGAATCCGTGGAATTTTTTACTAAACATATTTGAAGAAGGAATGAACTTTTCATACCCTTATTTTTGGCAGCTCTCAATATTGGACAATTCATCTTCTAATGTCTTTTCTCGCCACAATGGAAACACTTTCCTTTGGCATAGTCCTTTTTCTTTCCCTTGTTGGCAACTCCTAAGGCAATTTGTTTACCATCTTGCTTGGTGAAGTCCTTCTTCTTCTTCTTTTTACCCTTGCCTTTCAACTTAGGCTGAGAAGTAGAAGTTTCAGCCATATTAGCATCAACACTAGAGGTACCAAGAATACCTTTCGCCGCTACCAATTCATTCATTAATTTAGACAATGAATAAATTTTTTTGTTCATATTATAGTTAAGTCTGAATTCCTTGAATGATTTTGGTAGTGACTGGAGTATCATATCCACTTAGGATTCTCCATCAATATCAGCACCTAAAACTTCCAATGTATTCAGATTAGAGATCATCTTAAGACAATGCTCCCTCAGTGAAGTGTCTTCAGTCATTTTGGTATTATAAATTTGCCTTATGGTTTCTTGCCTTGTAGAATGGCCTTGCTCACCAAACATCTTCTTCAAACTTAGCATTATATCCGAAGCTAGTTCTACATCCTACATTTGATTCTATAGAAGATTTGAGATAGATGCTAGGATTTAGCACTTGGCCATCTCATTAGATTTCTGTCAGCGATCATATCGCTGTTTTTCCTCAAGAGGAGCATCTAATGATGGAAAGTTTGGACATGGTTGAGTAAGCACATATTTGTGCCCTTCAACAGTAAGAACAATGTCCAAATTTCTTTTCCAATCAACATAGTTAGATCTAGTCAGTTTGTTTTGATTAAAAATAGCAACAAGTGGGCTAAAAGATGCCATGATTAAATCTTAAAATAATAAATATGAATATAATAAATAAACTAGATATTATCAATTTAGCATATAAACATATAGTATGGAAGCTTAATAAAATCGTAATATAAAATATGCAATGACAACCCAATCCTATGTTTAAAATTCTTTAGTAGCGAGTAAATTATAAACACTATGACTGATTGAGAACAATTCTCATTGTTAGGTTCTAAAGATTTAGGAATTTATGTATTTAAAACTCTAATGTGTAATGTTAGCAAACCATGATCAAAACAGGTTGTTTAATCTTGTTTAGACTTGCTCAAAGTTGTGACTTCTATGTAAAATTGGAATTGAGTGGCTGTAGAAGTATTAGTGACTTTCGGCCTAACTCGATTGATCGAAGCTTAGGCTCGATCAATCAAATATCGAACAGAATATTTTTTCTGCAGAATTTCCAACTTAGCCCAAGCCCATTAAGGATTAAGGTTTCAGATCTACTTCTCCTTGTATATAAAGAAAACCCTAGCCACATTTTTAGAGTAGCTTTGGTTGCTCATATTGCTATTTGTGTGAATCTCTTGTGAGATCTGTGAGGAGCTTTCCTTCACAGAAGCTTAGAATTATCAAGAGGAGATTTCTTCAAGAACTTGATGATCATTTAGTTGTTACACTAAGGAGCTTAAAGATACACAAAAAGGGGTGCTTGTACTTGCTGGAGAATCCAAGAAAGAAGGAGTCTGTGGTCTCGAAGTTTGCACGTGGTCGTGTCAGTAAGTTTCTACTAATGGGTAGCAATAAGATGTTAGTGGTCTAAGTCATTTTGTAAAACTTCAATTCTTTCTATAGTGGATTCAAGTTTACCTTGAGGATAATTAGGTTAAATCCTCTCCAGATTTTTTAACAGTTTGGTTTTTTTAGGTGATCATATCTTTGTATTATTTACTTTTCCGCTACTATACATGATATGATTGTTTGATTGTGGTAACCTAGATCTGAAATTTTGATTGATTAATAACTTGACTTATTAACTAGGTTAATCCGGTTGTGTTTTAAGGGGTCTAAAAACATACAAGTGGTATCAGAGTTCTAAATAAGACTAAACATACATTTTTTCGACCTCTTAAAACTTGTACAGTTTTGTCGAACCCTTAACACTTGTAAGTCAAACCCACTTGATTAACCAAGTGGGTTTGACTTGTTCAACTTCATTTTTTTCAAAAGTTTTTCAACTTTTCTCTCTCTCTCTGACTCGGCAAAGCACAATCCTCAAATTTTTGTTGTTTTCAACCTTTTTTTTTTTTTTGCAAGGTTTTCCTCTTCCAACACCAATATGTCCATTATACCCTTTCTTTTTCATTTATTTTCATGATTTCATGCATAAATCCATGCATTTAAGGGATATTTTTAGACCTATGAAAATTTTGGGGTTGTTGGTGTTTTTGATCTTTTCTTTCACAATTGATCAATGGGTTTTTGTTATTGGATGTTATAAACATGATCCATGATGTTTATTTTGTTCAATTTTGTGCTTTATGAGAAATTGGTAAAATTTCTTTAAAAACATACAAGTGTATCAAAGCGGGTAGCTATTTTATTTTAGATCTTTTGATCTAAGAGCTGATCCTTAACCCCTGTTGTCATGGATAATTTGAAGTGTCTTTCTGATCATGTCTCTGCTTATGCTTCTGTTGATTTTATTGATGCCTGTGAAACTCTCAATAAGGAATTATTGAAATCTATGAAAATTGCTAAGAAATTCAAGTAATAGTTAAAATTGGCTAATCTTGAAAAAGAGGAATTGGCTATTAGATTAGATGAGTCTAATAAAAAGAATGCATTTTTGAGAAATCAAATTTCCTCTCAAGATAAGAAGATGAAAAGCTTGGAACAATAGTTAGTTAATTCTAAAGCTAAAATTAAAAATTTGACTAGTACCAAGCCTGCTGTTGATAACAGAAGTGTTTCTGTTTCTCTTAAACCTAAAACTGAGAAAGTTTATATCCCTCCTTTTAAGAATAATAATAAAGAAAAGGCTTATTTTGCTAGGTTAGACAAAAGTAAAAGTTCTAATTTAGATGCAGAAGTTTCTAAATCTAAGTCTAAACCTATTGTTAGAAAGCATAATAAATCTGTTTTTGTGCCTACCTATCACCTTTGTGGTATTGTTGGTCATATTAGACCAAATTGTTTTTTGTTGAGGCAAAAACCTAAATCTTAGACTAGATTTGCTGTTAGGAATACCGATGTTCCTAAATTTGTTCCTGTTTATCACTTTTGTGATGTCTCTAGTCACATTCGTCTTAATTGTCATAAATTGAAATTTAAGCATTCTGTATGTCAATCTAGGATATGTGATGATATTTCTCCTACCATAAGTCAATATAAATTGTTTCATATTCTCTTGAAAAATTTGAGCTTGTTGGCTTGTGAAAGGAATTTACAGGATTTTAGTCTTTCTCAGAAGATTGGTGTAATCCCTCAAATACATTCTACTTCACATGGATTTTCACCTACAAAGCCGAAGACTCGTGCTAAATGGGTGAGAAAAGATTCTCCAAGGAGAGTGTTGTTGGCTTGTCCCTGATTTAATTCTTTCAACTATTTGTGGACATGTTTTGTTTCTGTTTTTTAGGTTGTTTTGTTTTTTAGGTTGTTTTTTATTTAAAAAAAAAATCCAAAAACATTGAAAATTTTTCAAAAAGACAAAAATATTTTATTTTGTGTCTTTTTTTTTTTTTTTTTTTCTTTGAGGATTACATGAATCATAATATCTCTCTCTTGATTTAGAACATACTTGACATTGTGGAAAAACTTGAATAGCATGTGTTATAAAAGACAAAAATATTTTATTTTGTGTCTTTTTTTTTTTTTTTTTTCTTTGAGGATTACATGAATCATAATATCTCTCTCTTGATTTAGAACATACTTGACATTGTGGAAAAACTTGAATAGCATGTGTTATATAAGTGATAAGCTATTTTTGATTTTGCGTGAGTATGTACTAATTTGTACATGTACTCATGAGTTACTTAAGAAATTGATATTTTTTTGTTTGTGTACCCTCTATAACTTAGTTAAGCACTATCATGCATTGCTTTGCATTGTTCATTTAGCATAATGTGTGCTTTTTGTTTTTGGTCATAAAATTTGTTTTAAACCAAAAAGATTTTTGTGTTTTGTATTATAGATCTTGGATTTGAAATCAAGGTTGGCCACCTTATCTTTACATAACATGTATATGTACCTTGTTTAGCTTGGATGAACTTATATATTGCACTTTACTAGTTGAAATTTTATAGTGCATGTTGTGTGAGAAAGATGTTTATGGTTTTTGATCACTTTGTCTTGATCTTGAAGTCACATGTCTTTGACTGTCGGACTTGAACCTTTTGAGAAAGACATAAATAACCATCTCACCACTGTTCACTAGCCAATCATGAACACCTTAGTACATATCGTAAGATTTTATGCTCGAGAAAGTATAGCACAAGCACAAAATGAACATAAGGTGTAGCCTCGGTTAAAATGCTTAAAATTGGTATGTACATTATTGGACTTAAAACTAAATCAAATAATAAAATTGGTGTGTACAATATGAGGCAAATTCAAGAAACTTACATGATTGAAAACTTATGATCTAAGAGATGTGGGAGTTATATAATGTAACTCTTTAGGTAATAGTCTTTTTTAAATTCTATGTTATGAATTTTGTAGACTTCGGGTTTGATTACTATTCACATATCACCTCACATCTATCTCAAAATTTTGCTAGTTGCACACACTACACAAGTTACTCTTTGCTAAACTTGGTACTTTATATTGTGTGATCTTGTTGTGGCCATCCAAGATTTAAAGTTTCTTGATTTTAATGCAAAATGTGTTTAAAGTTTAAGAAATTGGAAATTCTAGAGCTTGAATATACCTGAATTGGGGATTTTGTTCAAATTAGGTTTAATTGATGAAATTGGCTTGTTGATTTGATGTAATTGATCATTACTATCTGTCCACTAACTTGTGTGATAATCAATTGGTCAATTTTTTATAAAAACAAACGAGTGGTTTTTCAAATTTTGGGGGTTTTGTTAGAAACTCTATGCTTAAGCCAATTTTGTGAATTTGAATTTATATTGAACTTAGTTTCACTACATTAAAGCATGCATCATGACATATTTTTTTCATGCATCATGTATGTTTAGGATTTACATGCATTGCATTGTTTTCTGTATCCATCTTGCAGTTTTGCAATATCTCTCATTGTTTTCACACATGCATACACTTTGTTAAATTTGGTACTCAACCTGATTTAAAAATTGATTTATTAATTTTTGAGTTATGTACTTGTTAGTATATGTTATTTTTATGTGTAAACTACAGAAAATATTTTTCTTAAGGGATATGATGGATAATTAATGTGCAAATATTTTCTCTACTCATGCAACTGTTTATGAGTCACATAGTGTCAAGTTTGCATTTATTGAAAGAGAGAATATTTTTCTTCATGTGTATCCTCACCTTAGTTTTTAACTTTGGTTTGTGTGTTTTTTCCCCCCTCCTAATTTTTTCCCCAAAACTGTTTTTCTTAAAACTTGTTTTGTTTTTCCTATTTTTATAGGGGGAGAAGCTTGTTTTTACCATTTGTTGTTCCTAGGAGGAGTTGTCTCTATTTTTTATAGAGTTGATTTGTTTTGTGTTCCCTTCCCTTGATTGTCTATTTTCTCTTGACCTTTGTCACTCTTTGTTTGTTTGAGTTATCTCTATCAATACGTGACAAAAAGGGGGAGTTTTAGATGAAATGTGAGAATATGTGTGGAATATGTTCTGTTTAGGCGGAGTTAACATTGTTTTTGATGCATCTAACTTAGGGGGAGAGTTAGTTTGCATATTTGTTGATTTACTATTTTTTATCACACATGCGTTTATGCGTTTTGTTTAGTGTTTCAGGAAAAATATAGGTTGATTCAATGAGCTGCTGTCTACACTTGCAACTGATGGATAGTAATTAGGATTGGATTTGATGTAATGAGTGTTTTTTTTTGTAAAAGGCTTTTAATTGTAAACTTTGAGCTTTTAGTTTGTGTTTTGTCATGGATTACCAAATGGGGAGTTTGTTAGGTTCTAAAAATTTAGGAATTTATGTATTTAGAACTCTAATGTGTAATGTTGGCAAACCATGATCAAAACAGGTTGTTTAGTCTTGTTTAGGCTTACTCAAAATTGTGTCTTTTATGTAAAATTAGAATCGAGCTGATGCAAAAGTTACTATGCATTTCGGCCTAGCTCGATTGATCGAAGCTTAGGCTCGATCGATCGAATTTCAAGCATAATGTTTTTTTTCTGCAGAACTCTAGTTCAGCCTAAACTCTACTTAAACATCTTGGGGATCAAGTAAAACACTCCTATATATAAGGGAAACCCTAAAACATTTTTAAGAGCTTTTAGAGAGATTAAAGTGTCATGTGTGCCTCCTTTTATTTTTGGTTTTGTACCCAAAGGCTCTTTAAAGGTTGTTGTTGCTGTTTGTGTGTATCTCTTGTGAGATCTGTGAAGAGCTTTTCTTTACACAAACTTAGGATTATCAAGAGGAGATTTCTTTAAGAACTTGATGATCATTCAGTTGCTACCATAAGAGATTAAAGATACACAAGTGGGAGTGCTTGTACTTGCTAGAGAATCCAAGAAAGAAGGAGTCCGTGGTCCCGAAGCTTGCACGTGGTCGTGTCAGCAAGTTTCTACTAGTAGGTAGTAATAAGATGTTAGTGGTCTAAGTCTTATTGCAAAACTTCGATTCTTTCTATAGTGGATTCAAGTTTACCTTAATGATAGCTAGGTTAAATCCTCCCTAGGTTTTTTACCGGTTTGGTTTTCCTGGGTGATCATATCTTTGTGTTATTTATATTTCCGCTACTATACATGATATGATTGTTTAATTGTGATAACCTAGATCTGAAATTTGGACCAAGTAATCACTTGGCTAATTTACTAGATTAATCCGGTTGTGTTTTAAGGGGTCTAAAAACATACACTCATTATTAGTGTTATCATGATAACTCTTATCAAACACTAATAATATGTTGTATTTCCTTTAGCCTCTAAGTAATAATGACATAGCTCCGTAGGAAGGTTAACATTAAACTTAGTCTAGTGCATACCATTGCTTGAAATCTATGTGAGTCATTAAGTAACTCCACAATAGCATGATCCTTTTTAATGTAAAAACATATAGCATCCATCATTAAGAAGTTTAATCTGTAGTACCATAAATTAAACACCCACCGTTGGGAGCAAGGCATATATGCCAAGGCAAGGTGCTTAATCACACTACTATAAACTAACAATGAAGGCCGTGAGATCCAACCCCTGTATCTCTCTCCCACTTGATGTTTTAAAATAAAGGTTTTTAGTTAGAAAACATTCATAATCTCATTACACATAACCTTGCACTTTATGTATGTGAAAACACTTAGAAAAATTCAAAATTCACAATTTTCGATCGATCGAATGTGTATCTCAATCGATCGAAAAAATTAAAAAACTCGTACTTAACAATCTGCCTAGCTCGATTGGTACTCGATCGATCGAAAAGAACATTCGATCGATCAACTAGCAATCGAATATCAATCGAATTAAACAGTTTGGTCACTGTTTCACTCGATCGATCAGAAGCAATTTTCGATCAATCGAAACTCATGAAACTTGAATTCTCCAAAAATTTTCTGAAGCAATTTTCCATGGTTTTTTGTAAACAAACAACCGTCATATGAACATAATAGACAGAGATTGATATCAAAACTGAATTTCATTGATGCTATAGCCTTAAAGTTCAATTTAACATACTTAATATCAAACTTAAACAACATCATAACATCAATATCAGTTTTCATCAAACAATAATTTCAACAACCATGTAGAAAATTAATTGCATAATCTTTTAACATCATGAAACTATTTTCTCTAATTCTAAAACTCACAAAACATGTTATACAAATTCGAAATTAAAGACTGCTCTAATACCAATTGCTGGAAAAACACATGTTTATATCGCATACAAAACATATGCAGCAGAAAATTAGCAGATCTACTTCATTCGCAATTAATAACATGTACTATGTAAATTTCAGAATATAAGAACAAAAAAGTGTACCTTAGTACGATGAAATTCAAAACCAAAGATTAGAAGTACTTGAAAACACTCTTAATCTTCACTACAATTCCATTTGTACCCAAAAAGTGTGGTCTCTTAATCAGTTTATATGAATGTGTTCAAGAGAGAATAAGAGAGTGTCCAACACTCACATTCATACCATTTTATTCCCTTACAAAATTCTGTATGTTTCTCTCCTTATAACTGATTATCTATTTTGTCTAACCTTTTGAACCATTCCAATTGGGCTTTAGTATGTGGCTTGGAGTGGGACCAAGATGGAACAAATAAGACACTAGCTCCAATGCACCTTGGGCTTTCCTATTAACTCTTGACAAGTCCAAAATTACCATTAATTATATTTAATACCACTCTATAAATATAATTGCAATCTAAGTCTTATTAATAAATTATATCCCAAGAGTTTATTGTACATACAACCCCTTCATAAAATATTTGTAGTAATACAAAGTCATGAATGTCGACTGCCACTTTGAAAATTACTACATCTTAATCCTTGAGTACCAAGTTTAATCATTTAAGTTATTCATCATATATTTATGAAATCCAATTTCATAAATATATACTTTAGTAAATCCTTACTAAAGTGATTATGCCTAACACTCTGAGTAACCGAACCCATTAAACTTATCTCAATGGAATATTTTATATCTCCGTTAAGAGATTATGAATTCCATCTTGAGAATATATGTTCAATCAATACTAAATGTGGCTGCCCAACACATCGAGGTTTTGATTGTAACTTTAGATCTCACTTCTGATATATCAAAGCAACCTACACTTCATGATCAAGTCCATTATTCTCTCAGGATTAAGAGTTCATATAAATAGAAGTCATGAGATTTATTATTCATTTGACAATCGTTAGGAGAATAATAAATCTCACAGCGGTCCAATTCAATATGTCTTAACTCTTAAAACATATCAACATATCAACTAGAAGTCTCCACTTCCGTGATCAAGACAAATCATTTTAGTTAATATGTTATAGTTTTTGCAAATGAAATACCCAATTTCATCAATGACTACGAACTAGAATTCTGAGTTTACAAAGAACTTGTGGTTTATATCTTCTGTGACTAAATCACATAAATCACATACTATGCATCTCTTGGATTATATGATAATGTCCAAATATTTGTTACCATTATTTTAGATAATAATAAAACAACTTTATTAAATACAATATTAAGTCATACATAATGTCATACATAGCATCATATAATAAGATTTAAGGGCACTAATCCTAACATGTTCCACCAGATATTCTGTCTTCTTTTGTGTCTAATTTTCCAAATTATTAATTAATAAAGCTAAAAGTACTTCCTTCTCAAAAAAAAAAAAAAATTGTGGTGGGTCTTGATATAATATTTTATTAATTTATTTTAATCTATAAGCAATTGATAGTCTGATAACTCAACAATTGTAAAAATATTGTAACAACAACAAAACCACCAACTACTTTCTTCCTTCATTGTCAAGAAATGCAAAGAAATAATAAAAACTAAATGCACAACAACAATGCTTGTGCATATTTGCATAAGAACCATAGCTAAAATGAGTTTTCCACAATATATAAATAAGCTGATGTAGGTGACTTTTGGAGTTGGTTGGGCAAAATTTGTCCCTTATGCCATTTTGCATGAGCTAATGTGAATGCTTTGAAAAACATACACTGTAGTTGTGAAAATATTATAACAATAACAAAATGTCACATTTTTACAATACGTTTATTTTAAATTGTGGTATGTCTTGATATGGTAATTTATTGTTTTATTTTATTTTATTTTGGTTTACCTGCTCAGTTGTGCTACAAATTGAATTTTGATGATGCTGTTTTTTCTGCACCAAATAGTTCAAGATATGGGGCCGTGATCAAGAATCATAACGGGGAGGTTATGACAGCCTTCTCTCTTAAAGGGGTTGCTGCTAGTGAAAGTTTTGAGGCCAAATTAATGGCTTGCCATCGTGCTCTTGAATTTTTTGTTTAGTTAGGTTTTCTAATTTGGTAATTGAGGGTGATAATGCTTCTGTCATGCATTCTCTCTTGCCCCCTAGTCCTATTTGTTCTCGTCTTCGCCATGTCCTTGCTGATATCCATGCACTCATTGCCAATCTCAATTGATTCTCCATCTCTAATGTTCGACGTAATGCCAACACTGTAGCTCAGGCTCTAGCCCGCTATGTTAAACATATTCCTTTTGATGTATTTTTGATTGAGGACTTTCCTTGCCTTGCTATGGAGGCTTTTTATTTTGATTTGGTTCATTCACGGTTATAAATGAAAGTACGCTTCGTTTAATAAAGAAAAGATTCCAACCTTTTATAACATCAGTGACCCTATCAAATTAAAGAGATCTACTTGTATATTGACCGTGCAATTCAATTTTCATTTCCAAAAATAACTTTAATTAAGATTCAACCAGACATCAAAATGAACAAATCCCAAAAATGAAGAACAACGAAATTCAAGCGAAAGGAAAAAAAAAAAAAAGATGTCAACATTGAAACATAAGACAATCAATGATATTACAATTAAGAAAAATGCTATGTCCATAACAGTTTCACGAAGAAAATGGGCAAATGCCCCTTTCAAATAAAAAAATCCAGCATTTTTCCTTCTTTTCCAAATTAATTAGGAAAATGCATTTCTTTTGAAACTCGATTTTCTCAAAATCGAGTTATAAAAAAATAAAAAATAAATAAAAAAATTCTAGAACCCTATATTGACCTTTTTAAGGAGCCTATAATGACGTTTTAAGAACCTATAGTGACGTTTTTTAACTCGATCTCTATGAAGTCGAGTTACATGCAATTTTTTTTTCTTTTTTTTACCTATAACTCGATTTCATGGAGATCAACTTACAAAACGCTACTATAGATCCTTAAAACGTCACTATAGGCTTCTTAAAAACGCCACTATAGGGCTTAACTCAATTTTGAGAAAATCGATTTTCAAAAGAGCGACATTTCCCTAATTAGTTTGAGAAAGATGGCAAAATGCTAGATTGTTTTTTTTAAAAAGGCAAAGGCCAATTTTTTCCACAGTTTCACAATCCTTTCAAAAAAAATCATAAATAGTAGGTTGTTACTGGATGTTATTGATAAGTAAAAAAGTAATTTCAGTGGTGGATTTAAATGAGAACTAATAACAACTTACCACATTTAATTTGTTGTGCACGTAGCACCTCTCTGTAGTTAATAACATAAATAGATAGAAGAATGTGAAACGAATAACCAGAAAACGAATAGGAGATAATTATGATTTAATTGGACATCGAAGTGAAGTGAGGGATGAAATTGATTGACGTAAAGATACGAACAAAGAATAATTGCCAAAGGACTAAAAAGGTACATAAATGGTGAAAACAAGAGGAAATACAGAAGAAAATGATAAGACCCTTGCTGGCTTAACCCACATAAGGGATGATACCTTGAACGAGAGGGACACAAACCCTGAACAAGAGGGAAGAAACCTCTCAAAAATTCCCGAGAATTGATGGTTCTATTATTGGAACCCATTAGGATTTAACATTTGATTTTGTAACTGGGTTAGTTTCCTTTTTGCGTGTAATATAATTTTTATAATGCCAGGTTACTATTCTATTAGCCACGTAAGCAATATCACTGATGTAAGTTAACAAAATGACTAATACAACTGAATTTTTAAACTTTAAGGACTAATAGTGCTCACTTGCAACTTGAGGGACCAATTGCGCTCACATAGTAAACTTTAGAGACCAATAATTTTGTTTTGCCATTTTTTTAAAACTATTTAAATATTAGCTACATTCACACTGTGCAAAGCTTGTCTCGTTCATCTTGTTCATTAATGGCTAACCCATGGGCTCCCAAGCTTTGCTCAGCCACCTACTTAAGCCAACAAAACCTATCAAACCACACCCCAAGCAAGACCCAATCCCTAATAGCCAAAGTGCTACCTAAAAACCACCATAATTAGGATCCAACCACCAACTCATCTATCAAAGCCTATCATCATAGAAAATCTTAGTTAATGAAAAATAATTTTTGATGTGGACTATAAATAATCTAAAAAGTGGGGAAAACAAAGTCTAAGAGCCCGTTTAGATAGGTTGTTCACAAAGCCTTATCACACATTATAGCCAAAACGTTATTTTGTTAACCGTTGGCTCCACAAAATCAGGATGCTTGCTTTTTTTAAAACTAGATTTTTCTCATTTTAGAAAACACTGCTTCGCTCTAGTTTTTCAGAAACATGCATTTTACAATTTTAAGTTACTGCCAATTTTCTTTAGAAAATCTAAAATAGCACCAACGATAATCTTAATTACCAAAATATCAGCCTATCCCTTCCATAAACACCTCATTTTGTACCCAGTTAATAAACTTTATTCCCCAGTCCTAATGATAAGTTTGACATGTCTACAAAAGGTAATTAAAGTTATTTTGATAGTTTTGAAGTAATCACAACTTAAAAGTACTCAAATCGCTTTGAAAACAATGCTAAAAAATAACATATGCTCACTATTTTGACCATAAAATTTTACACACAACTAATTTTGGGTGAGGTTTATTTCCTTGCAAAGTAGATATCCTGGGCTTCCATTTGAAGACAAATTTTTCTTACTTTGAATTCATATTGAGTGAGTTATGGCCATTTGAATTTGGACCATCAGAGCTGTCAGTTTTAGGGTTTCTACGAACGCATGCGTACGCATACCCGACCATGCGTACACAGGATCATTTCCAGAAACCTAGAACTTCATTTTTTTTAGGGCCCAAAGCCTCCCTCTTTGATAGGCCTTGGCCCCTAGACCTTGGGATCGTCCAAAACTCTCTAAATGAGTCTGAAAATCTTAGTTTTAACATATAAATACAAGAACACTCTCCTCTCTGAATTTTCTGCACTCTCATCACCCAGTAGGGTTTTTCACTTTGTATAATATTTTTCCCATTAGTCAAAAAATCACCGTATCAAGTTTACTTTTCGCTACACTCTAGAATATATAATGATTTGTTCGTGCCTCCACAATTTTGCATATAATTTGACCTAATTAATCAACTTGAATAATTGAATTAATTAACTGGGGTCAATCTATAACCAAACATTTAGTGATAAAAAGCTTAATGGGTATTCCTTACTATGTGTGTTGTTGGATGGTCATATAGAAATAAGAAAAAGGTGAAATAAGAGGATATTCACCATTGGCCGTATGTGAAACTTCCCAGTAAAGTATGGCTTATTAATTGGTTTTGCAACTGTTGAGAGCAAAATTTTTAATAAACTAACTAAACATGACCTTTCTTTCAATAAGAGGCTTAAGAGCAATAGAGTCCAAGGATTTTTATTGGTACAAATGCCTAAAGATAACCTCTCTGTTCTTTTGTAATTAAGGGATTTCAAAGTTTTAAGAAGTGATAAAGCCTTTCCTTGTGATGAAATTTTGATTGAATAGCAATAATAAAAGTCTACAATATGCACTTAAAATATTCTCATTTCCATGTCCCATATTTACGTCATCTTCAACTGGCAGATTAATATCAGTGTCCTCACCTCTCCTAAGAAAATTTCATCCTATCATTTGTCTGCTAAAGGAAAATTGACTTTTTTTTTTCTTTTCTTTTTTTGCTATAAAAAAGAGGCAATTTGACTTGTAAAAGGGGGGCAGAGGGAAATTATAAATGCACTTCAATATAGTGAGAGTATCAACACAACGTCATTATCATGGTCTAAAGCTTTGGTAATTTCATGTATTTCTGCTTCAACTTGTGGTTATGATAAACATATGCAGTTGAAACTTGAAAGCATGTAGTGGATTCTTTTATACAAATATTATGTTTTGTGTATTTGAAAAAATACATATATCTCTACTGATATACACTAGTTAATGTATAAGCTATAACAATAGCAAAAGGCAAGGTTTAGGTGGGTTTTGTTCAACTTGAGATTGAAAAGTTTGCGTAATTGGAAGTCTGTCTACCAATTATTTTGCGGGCATTTGAATGAGCTTATTTTTATTGATTTATTTTGTTTATTGTATAAAAGTATAGTAATACCTTTTAAAAAGTGATACTTTAAAAAGCTACACATTCTCTTTTCAAGTGAAAATAAGATTATTCAAATAAAACCAATATTCTATATCCAACCTAAAAATAGGGCAAAAAGAATAGCTGTTTTTTTACCCCTTTTTTTTATATATAAGTAATTAGAATAGCTGTTGAGACTATGTATTATATAAATTCTTATGATTGTTACAGAATCAAAACGTTGTAGCAAAGTACTAACTAATTTGAACTTGTTATTGTATTCACAGACTACCAAAAGTTCATTTACTTATCTCTTCTTACAGTAGCTGGAAAAGGTGGTTACCAGGTAAGACCAATATTAATAGAAAATCATTATCCACAACTCTTACATTATATTGATACTACTTGATGTACAGCCCCTTATATTTATATAATTGCTTGCTTGTGTTTCGTTTATTTTTTAGCTTATTTTTCTTCTGTTTCTTGTACAGCTATATTTTGCTTATTTGCAGATGATCATATATATGAGCAGAATAAGTTTGTTTCACATTATTCCATAATGTAATTAATGTAGTTTCTCTCTAAATGCATTGCATGAATACTATCAAGTTTTTATTTTTTCGGTCTTGATGAAGAATAGCTTTTGATATTTTGGAGGTGGTGATTCACTAAATAATTATATAGAATGACACAAACATTTTTTTTTTCACTAGATTGATTAGTAGAGAGGCAACAAGTTTTAGTATATCTATACAAAAAAAAAATTTCTAGCTTATTTTTCCTAATTGTTCATGAATTAGCATGCTACATTATTAACAAACCTATGTTTTGTTTGGATGGGTAAGATAAAGGAGACTTCAAATCCCAACCCTAAACCAACCAAAAATAGCTCAATTGTTAGAGTTATTTGGACATCAAGACAAACAACAATCTTTTGTGAAACTTGTGTGGATGAGGTATTTAAGGATAATCGATCTAATACCCACTTTAGTATAAAGGGTTGGAAGAAAATTATGGCTTCTTTTGAGAAGAATGCTGGAAAGAAATATTCTAGGGAGAAGTATAAGCATAAGTGGGATGGATTAAAGAAAGAATGGATACTTTAGAACAAGTTAATAGGAAGAAGTGAAACTAGATTGGGATGAGATGCAGCCAAAGGAATAATATCTACAACTAATGAGTGATGGGAGAGGAACCACATAGTATGTTTTGTATAACCCACTGTACGTATGTTGTATTAGTAGATAAACAATGCTAATTTGAGTTATTATGAAAATAGTCAAACTTGTAGGAGATACTTGATGCTGCAAAATTTCGAGAGAAGGGTTTGGAGAATGTTGAGTTATTAGACATCATGTTTAAGGACATTGCAGCTATTGGAGAATCAGCATGGGCCTCCACTTCAGGTGTGCTACCTAATGATCTTGAGATACATAAGGAGGATTTAGGTGAAATATAATGATGATGATGATGATGATCTTAAAGAAGTTGAGACTCCTAACCAACACAAGACAAAGGAAAGTAGTGATCATTTCCATTATCTACACAAGGCAAAGAGAAGAAAGGAGGGGCAACATTGAAGATGACACAACAACTTAGTCGTATATGTGATGTTGTGTGGTTAAGGGACTCAGCTTGTTCAGTTGAGCTAAGTAGTACTATTTGTAATGTCATGGAACGTGTGTATACCTTGGATGGCATTGAGAAGAGTTCTGAACTCTACTTCATGGTAGCCCATATTTTTTAAAAACGAGAGAAAAGAGAGATGTTTGTCATGATAAAAGAACCACATTTACAGCTTCAATTTCTAGAAGAGGAAGAAAGATTGTTAGGCGAGCACTACTTTAGCACTTAACTAACAAGTGAAAAGTTTATAAGAAGATAATTATTTTAAAATGTGTTCTTTGTTAGGTTTTTCATTGTTTATTGCTTTTTCCTTTGAATAATGTGTTTGTTAGGGTGGTTTGAACTTGTTCAGATGTTTAAGTAATGTTTTTAATGATTTTTTTTAATCATTTAAGCAATTTTTTTACTACGATTTTTCTAATTGTCATCATTTTTAGGTGTTGATACGCCACAAACTGAATGACCCCTTGTGATTAAACCAATTAATTAATTAGCCAAGTTATTAATTAATTAATTTAACATGCAAATATGTGGAAGCACAAATAAATCACCAAAAACTAAATATGCAGCGGAAATTGAAAGACACGGTGATTTGTTTACGAATGGGGAAAACCCTTACGGCAAAAACCCCACCGGGTGATTTTCAAGTCACCATTCCCGAAACTCCACTATTATCAAATCAACCGGTTACAAGTAAAGGAATCCCAAGTACCTTACCAACCTATAATTGAACCCTTACCCCAATACCCAATTGGACTTGATCTGTAGTGACAGTTCCCCCTTTTGATGCACGGCTCCCAAGTACGTGACTAACCAATGCGCGGATCCTAGTACGCGACTTTAAACACCAACTTAGAAGAAAAGGTTGGCTGCAAAGTTTTTTAGTTCATCCTACACGATGAAGATTAGGAAGATGCTTGGTCACAAAACCCTTTGGTGCAAATACACAGCAACTTCTTCAAAGAAGATGAACTAGGTCAAGAACTTCATCTTTGATCACAAATTACTTGAACAGAGTTTGCTCAATGCTTGTGCAACTTGTGTCCCATTTGACGGCTCTTAAAACAACCATTTTATATGTTTAGGGTTTGGAGAAAAGAGGCCCAAAAGCATATTCACGGATCCCAAGAAACCAGATCAGAAAATTTGATTTTATAAATCTCGACAGATAGCAGGTGTCGAGGAGCTATCGAGCAGGTGTCGAGCTTTAATGAAATTGCACTTGAGCTTGTTTTTCTTGGACAAACTTGATGACTTCAACACTTGATCTTGAAACCTTATTTCTTGAAGTATTAAAACCACCTAGAACTACCCAATTACAAGTAGAGTGTGTTTTGTCAAAGGATTAGCCAATTTACATAAATAAGTGACATATGGTTTTAACAAATGAAAACACATATGTCCTAACAAGTGTCATTCATATGGATTACAATGATTATATTCATAATAGTGATGATGATCATTCTTATGATGTGGAAGATGAAGATGAATGATATGATCTTGTTGTTGCTAGATGTCATGTAGCAATGACATAATATATGAAATACATTGATAAACAACCTTGTAGAGATTCTGATCAAACTTTCTATAAGTGGTTGATGGATTGTTGATTGGTAATGAAGCGAAATGTCATGAAATGTTTAGAATGAAGCTGCATGTTTTCTTCAATTGTGCAATGTTTTACAACATAGATACGGACTTCAACACACAAGGCATATTAGGCTTGAAGAGTCAATAGGTATATGTTTGATGATACTTGGACAAGGAGCATATAACAGATTAGTTCAAGAAAGATTTCAACATTCTGGTGAGACTATTCATAGACATTTTCATAGAGTTCTTAAACACCTTAACATAATTACAATGGATATCCTCAAGCCTTCTAATTGTACATTTAGTAAAGTTACAAGATATATACCAAAATAAAAATTCCATTATACATGCCACATAGGTATTCAATTCATTCATTCTAATTTGCTTATAATTTCTGTTATGATTATTTCATTAGTAACTAAAATTTGAATTCTATTTTAGGATTGTATTAGTGCCATTGAAGGTACACATCCAAGTTGTTATTGGAGGGGAGAAGAAAATTCCATATTATAATAGAAAAGGTGTGACAAGTTTTAATGTGATGGCAACATGTGATTTTGATTTACTTTGCACATTTGTTATGGCTAGATAGGAAGATGCAGGATATGATACACACCTTTTCTTAGATTATATTCCTCGACAATCTATCAATTTTCAAAAACCACCACCAGATATATACTATTTTTATTTATTAAATATGTATGAAGGATGTTATTTATGCACATCTTATATATATATATATATATATATATATATTGGTTAGGAAAATATTATTTGACACCTTATAAGGGAAAATATTATTTGAGGAAAGGATATTTGCCATCTTATAAGGGACGAAAATACCATCTTTCAGACTTTCAACAAGCTGGTCAAGGAAATCACCTAGAAGAGAGGTTTGACTATGTTCACTCGTCACTTAGAAATGTGATTGAGCAAACCTTTGGAGTGTGGAAGAAATAGATGGAGTTTTGTTGAAGCAAATGGCATCTTATGTCATTAAGGACCAAAGAAACATTGTAGTTGCCACTTGTATTTTACATAATTTTATTAGAAAACATGATAGGGAGGATGAGAGATTAAAATGGGATGAGCATAACTTCGACATACCATAAAGTAATAGTAGGGAAGAAAGTAGCAGCAGTTAGGCAAACATTGAGAATATGCATGATATGTAGATGAAATTTATTCGTGACAGGACAACTCTGTCCATTTGTGGGTTGTAGATAGTATTTTCATTATTTCTATTTTGGAAAAATTTTAATGTTTTGGCTAAGAACGTTTTTTATTATTATAATAAATTGTCTAGTATTGATATTGTTGTTCATGAAGATCAATTTTAATATTTTTTATTTTTCTAATTATTTTAATGTCTTTCTCTTGATGATTTTTTTTTTTTTTTGAGAAACTTCTATCTATGAATTTGTTCATCATCATTATCATTGTTGTCATCATCATCAATTGTTAATGTTGATTAGAAATTTTCCTTTATAAAAATCATGATTTCTAGAAAAAAAAATAATAATAATTGACAAGGTAACCTTAACAATATACTTAAGTCATTTTTTGAAATTTACACCAAAATAACAAATTTTAAAACAACATGTCTTTAAAATTATTAAAAAAAAAAAAAAAAAAAAAAAAATATATAGAATGCTGTGGTTTGAGTCCCCCATCTAAGCTTGTGCCCTCCTCAAGAAAAAGAATATCAATTAAAGGAGAGGTCACAATCATTACGACACTGGGAATCTTTTGGCAACAGGAAGTTCATCAACTAAAGTAAGGGTCGTCAATGGGCCAGGTTGGGCCAGCCCGGCCCATTTTTACTTGGCCCATGGGCACAATGGGCTGGGCATAATGGGCTATTAACTAGTTAATGGGCTGGGTCGGGCTGGGCCGAAAGAGGAAACCTTAGCCCATGACCCTGCCCATGGGCAATGCCCATTTTGTCTTTAGCGAGTTGGGCTATCGGGTTGGGCCTAATGGGTCACCCATGGGCTTGTGTTAGCATATTATTTTTATTATTTTTATAAGGAAAGAATCAATTTTTTATAAGGAAATAATCAATCTATTTTTTAAAGGAAAAAATTTAAGAATTTAATACTTAATTACAAATTTTTTACAGTCAAATCTATTTAATTTTTTTGTTTGTTGATGAAAACCTATTTAATTTTTTATTTATTAAGGCTTTAAATAGTTTTTTTTTTAAAATTTTTATCTTTAATAAAAAAATGTCAAATGGTTAATTCAAATTTGATAGACTACTAGAAAAATATATATTTAGTAAACTAAGTTTAGCACAATTACTTTAGATATCTTAGTGGTTGAGGGAGTTCTCTTGAGAAATTCCTCTATGATATCTCAAGATCAATCCTTCATACACTTTCTATATATTTTTGTTATGAATTATGAGTTATTAGGTTGGGCTAATGGGTTAGGCCAACGGGCTGGACTACTGGGCTAGCCCNTTTTTAATACTTAATACTTAAATTTTTTACAGTCAAATCTATTTAATTTTTTGTTTTGTTGATGAAAACCTATTTAATTTTTTATTTATTAAGGCTTTAAATAGTTTTTTTTTTAAAATTTTTATCTTTAATAAAAAAATGTCAAATGGTTAATTCAAATTTGATAGACTACTAGAAAAATATATATTTAGTAAACTAAGTTTAGCACAATTACTTTAGATATCTTAGTGGTTGAGGGAGTTCTCTTGAGAAATTCCTCTATGATATCTCAAGATCAATCCTTCATACACTTTCTATATATTTTTGTTATGAATTATGAGTTATTAGGTTGGGCTAATGGGTTAGGCCAACGGGCTGGACTACTGGGCTAGCCCACCGAGTACCCATGGGCATAAAAACTAGCCCATGGCCTGACCCACTGGGCTAGTGGGCTACCCATGGGCCTCAATAACAACGGGATGGGCCGCCCATTAGCCCGGTGGGCCATCGGGTTTCTGGCTCGGGCTGTGGGCCATGGGCTATTTGATGATCCTTAAACTAAACTGATGATAAACATAGTATTCTCACAAGATATGCTTGCTATGTTTGGTTCCTAAGAAAACTGATCTCAAAAAAGATAACATTTAAACTTTTACAATTTCTGCCCCAGTTATATGTCACTTATAACCAAAAAAATTAAAAAAAGAAATTCTTCTGTTATGCCATACTCCCCTATACAATGCAGACATCACCAAAAGGACTGCAACAAGAAAGAGAATATGGTATATGCAATTTGAGCGTTCAGTCATTCAATAAAGGAGATATGAGGACTAGCATAGGTGGTCATACTGCTACCCCTGCAGTAACATTTCTTGCACCACCACCAACACAAGCAGCAGCATCACCAGCATCACTTGTGCCAACTATGTAAATTGATTCGTGGCTTCCTGCACTACAGCACTCACCTATAAAACTGTCATCCACTTTCTTTCACTGTTATTAATGCCCATTTTTCCGGAGGCCCACACAAAGCAAAGCCCAATTATTTATGGACCCCTTTTTTTCCTTTTGTTTTCTTAATTTTCGCATGCCCAAGCCCATGTAATCTTTAATGGGGAATTTTGAAGAAGTGTGGCATGAAGGGCAAAAAATTAGGGTCTATTTGACCTTACCCTTGGGCCCAAGAGATGGATTTTGTCAAGTGGGCTTGAAACATTTGCAAAATCCATGAGCCCATAAGCAAGCCCGTGTGCAGGCCACAAACGTAGAAAGGAAAACTTGAATAATCTGCTGTATGTGCACAAAATTTCAGACTAATTACCCCAAGCCATGAAAAACATGTTGACCTCATTTTATGTTAACTGACTAGGTTTCTCAAATTTAGCATGCTCTTAAGGGGTTGTTTCCACCAAAAAGGGACAAAAAAGTTGGTTTAGTTAACCAGATTGTCTGCACTGGTAGCAAACCAGATTGTGATAATATCCAAAAAGCCCACAGCTCAAGGATAACATTCTTCCAAAAACCCAGCAACCAAAAGCTTTGATCACCATCCAAAGATGGATATTAGACATGCCCCTGATATATTATAAAGCCTTGATAGTGGACTCACGATGCATTGCTAGTGGAATCATGATGCATTGCCAGCCTCTATTGTTTAAATATTGGAGTGAGTAGCGGGTTCAACTCCCTCTTTTGAACCCAGTATGATAGGTGCGAAAGTCCATTAGCTTGCCATCTCAAATCATCCCCAATAACTGTAAATCATTTATTGGTTTCTTAAGTGCAATAATAAAGGATAGAGAAAAGTTGTGATCTCAAGGCTTCAGATAAGGGCCATAGAGTGGTGTGGGGGTAGGTTCAATTGAGGCTTAACTTAATTGGTTTTGTTCTATAAGTTACCAACCAAGAAGCACCGGTACGGATATGGTATGATATGGGGATACAGCGATACGGCATTTCCTGAAAAACTAGGATACAATCTGGTGGGGATATATTTTTAATTGTTAAATATATTTTTAATTGTATTTTTATATATTGTTAAGCATATATCAATTTATGAGCAATAATGGATAATAAAGTGAATCCATGGCCTTTATCAAAGGTATTTGATACAAATATGCATTGGATACAGATACATGAGGAAAAAGTGGAATATCCGTGCTTCCTATGTTACCAATGAATAATAAAAAATGGGTAGGACCTCCAACTTATCCTTTTCTTGACAAAACAAGTGTAGGGTAAGAGAAAACATAAATTTGGGACACAAAACAAATAACAAAGGAGGAAAACTACCTGGATTCTTTCTGCCAGTATGTTAAGCCCATAAATTTCTGCAGCTCGAGCACTTGCAACAACACCAGCATCCCTCAAGCCATTTGAGGATACATACTAAACCAAAATTGAGTTAAATTAAAATCATTCTATGGAATGATTCAAAAGAGATCATTATAGGTACAAAAGAGACGTCTATCAATCACCTGAGCAGCCCCAGCTGCATCATCAACATTTTCCCTGGAAACACCTAACTTACTCAGGAGAATATCACTCAAGGAAAGTGCCTGTAAACAAGAACTACTCAAATTTTAAACGAGGAAAGGACAAACATTTGGACCATGCAGATTGGTTAACATCAATATAACCAGTTTCAATATGGAGAGAGGAAATAAAATCTTGACCTGTGGATGGCTTAGAACATGTTTCAAGTGCTCTGCTCTGACACCTGGCAGAGCTAGAAGGCAGAGATTACAATCCAACTGCACCTCACCTACTATCTGAAGCCTATGACGAAGGAGTAAATCGTAATTACGATGGATACTTCCACCTGAAGAATTCTCAATTGGAAGAACTGCTTTATCAGCTAGCCATAGTTCAACAGCCTGCAAATAAAATATAAAAATGAATGAAGCAATGATTAAGAGGCCGGGCCATGGTACGATGGCAAGTGCCTTTCACCAAAAGCGACATGTTGCGGCTTCAGTACAACTTAATGAAGCAAGAATTAGTATCAGCTCATTTTAGAAGGTGTTTGGCTATCCATGTTCACCAAAATTTCGCTAATGATTCCATCTCTTGGGATTGAGTCATAACAAAGGTGTCGAATCCAAATGTTCAAAAGTTGTATAAGAAAATATAGAGAATTAAGTTTCTGCTTGATGTCCTAATTTCAGCCTAGAAATTATTACAATATATCACACTAAACCTTAAATGCATCTTCAAAATCATTACAAGGAACTGTTTCACATTTAGGGTAGGCTTTCAGCGCAGCATCCTCGCTGTACGACCCTGGTAAACCCTGCACCATAAATTCAACCAGATAAGGAACAAGAGGACACTAAGTCTTTAGCACCTAGCAATTCATTTTGATCTTATTCTTGGGATTTACAGACTAGCTTCTGCTAAATATATCCCTTACCTTGAATGATATTCGCACCTTTGAACCACCATCAGGAATAGCAGAAAGATCAGATACGGATAATGGTCCTGCGATTGTGACCAAAAATGAAGTTGAGTCAAACTAAACTTGTCAAAGATGGGAGGCAAATGTCTGAGATTGAACATGAATTCAATAAATTCTAGTCCTACCATTTACATCCACCAAAAAAAAAAAAAAAAAAAAAATTGAACTAATCCTCCTATGGTATATATTTCTAAAAGTTAATCACCATCTTTCATTTCCTGGATGGTTCACCATCTTAAATTTGCTCACGTTAAATATAATTTTGACAATTAACCAGCATGAATTCCCTCAATGCTCAATTGCATCAACTATCAAGTCTAGAAACTATTTTGCCAACATGAATTGCAAGTTAAAATTCCAGTTTTACATAACCACATAAGAAGTACATTGAAAGGATAGTGAATCCGATTGTCCCACAAGTTGCCAATAAAATTAATCCTCACTTCATCACTATATGGTATATTCAAAGATTCTTAATTGCTGTCTTTAAAAATAAAATAAAACTACAATGAAATAATCATCTTGAAACAAGCTCTAATCTGTATCCAATCCTAATACATATATAAATTCAAAACTTTAAAAACTCCATAAATTTGATAAATTGCCATTAAAGAAACAAAACCCCACTTGGAAGAGAGTTCAAATCCTTTTGCAATCTCCTTGAAACATCGTTCCCCGTCTGATCAACTATTTGTTGCAACTTGGTGCCCCGGTTGGACGTGTTCTTGTTTTCCACAGACCGTATTGCCCGGCAAGCTGACAGACCCGGAAACCCACCAAAACGCATCCATTTGCATACTTTCTCCGACTCATTTATCCAATTCAATGGAAACCCAGAGGCTTGGTCCCCAAGTCTTTCCAACCATACTGAGAATTTGTAACCCCCAGCACAACTACAGTCTTCAAAGCCATGAAAAAGCTTCAAAGCCAGTATGTTTCCTCACAATGTTTGCTACATATAAGAACCATCAGAAAATGGATTTGAAAAAACACAAAGGAATACGTTGCGTTTGTTGTTGAAACCAAGAAAACTACAAGACTAAGCCTTGTGTTTTAAGTAAGCGTGGGAAGTGTTGGTTGAAGACTTTCGTCGAGCAGGTGGAGGGCGATCCGCCCTGAAAAATTAGGTGAAAAAACGTGCAACAGCTACACGCTTCCGTGAATGAGACTTGTTCCGAACAATTTGTTCGTGTGCTGATGTGAGCTCTGTGAAGCCAGACGCACGTTGACCACAAATTGAGAGTGAAAAAACGATTCAAACGACCATAAATAAATCAAAATTTTTATATTTATAGATCCTTCTGAACCTGCGACCTCGAACATTTTTTTTTTTTGAGAATAAACGGTAGACTGCGACCTCGAACATTGAACTCGCATTTTGTGGGGGACCATGTCAAGGAATTGTGGTAGGACCACCATACATTACACGTAGTGTATATTTAATTCTTTAAAAAATATGCTATTATTGGACGGAGTATGATATTGATTTTTTTTTTAAAATTTTATTATAAATAATTTATAATTATTTTTTATTACTAGTTGCTAATTCGTGCAATGTATAAAAATAGTTACTGAATGAGTTTTAGGGAAAAAAATGCATTATTTTTGAGTTGGAGTAGCAAGCAAAAATGCATGTAATTAAAAAAAAAAAAATGATATTGAAAGAAATAGCACAAAGTTTTATTAGTTAGGCCGTAGAAAGTAATGTTGTTTTATTTATTAGTTTTTTGTGGGAAGGAAAAAGAGACAGGATGTAGATAGCAATGACATTTCAATAGACTGGATGTTGCATCTTTAATTTAGTTTGTGTTGTATAAACTATAAATAGGTATATATAAAATATGTTGTAATATATATGCCAAAAAGTGTCTATTGGCCGAAAATTGTGTCTATTGAATAAAAATGTGTTTATTGACCGAAAATGTGCATATTGACAAAAAACGTATCTATTGAATAAAAATGTACTTACCAAAAGGTATCTATTAAAATGTCTTAACCCTTTATATTGGATATACCAAAAGATGATTATTGATTGAAAATGTGCCTATTGAATGAAAAATGTGCATATTGATCGAAAATATATTTATTGAATGAAAATGTGCTTACCAAAAGGTGTCTATTTAAAGATCATAACCCTTTATATTAGATATACCTAAAAGTGTTTATTGACTAAAAATATGTCTATTGGCCGAAAATGTATCTATTGAACGAAAAGCTACTTATTGAATAAAAATGTGTCTATTGGCCAAAAATGTGTATGTTGAAAATGAAAAATCACAACTGTTTGGTGTTTTTAAATGTAAACGTGGCATTAATTTATGTAGGCATGTGACATAATAAGGAGTGGTTAACAAAAAGTCAAACGTTTCAATTTTATATTATATATAGATTTGACCAAGGCACCAATTAGTAGGGGTGTTCGCGGTGTGGTTTTTGGCCATTTTTAACACCGCACTTTGTAGTGCGATTTAGCCAAAACCATAATCGTATCGTACCTCATTTTTGCGGTCACATGTGTGGTGCAGTGCAGTACAATGCGGTGCGGTTTAGAGTTTAGCCAAAACTATAATTGCACCATACCTCATTTTTGTGGTCACATGTGCAGTATGATGTATAAGATGTGGTTTGAAGCTAGTATATTTTTCAAAATTTGGGTTTTTTTTACCCAACCCAAAACTGATTTTTTCTTTTATTTTAGGCCAAGTCTTAAACTATTGATCTAGTTTTTCTTTATTTTGAATTGGCTTTCCTAATCAACACTTACTTGGGTTATTAAACTTTTTTTTTGGGTTAAAAACTAGACCTATAAAACTATTAATAAGATATATAATATTAAAAAAATATTAATATATAGAGATGGTGCAGTTTGTGTGGTTTTTTTATTATAAAACCACAAACTGCACTGCATCATGCAATGCGGTGCGGTGCGGTACATTGTTAATTGTATTGCGGCGCGGTTATGTCATTTTGCAAGCGGTTTTGGTGCAGTTTTTGCAATTTGTGCGATTTTTACGATTTGGTGAACACCCCTACTAATTAGTTTTTAGTTTTTTTGTAATATAAAAGAGAACTACTATATCTACAATATTTTCATAATACTTTTACAACAAATTTTAGGTGGTAAGTTGTCATTAATTTTAATTTAAACATACTACTGAAATTACTTTTTTATACACCACTAATAACCAATAACAACCTTGAAAGTATTGTGAAAATATTGAGTATATAGGATTTCTCAATATAAAACATGTAACGCGATTAAACTACAAAAGCTCTTAGGGTCTGTTTGGATAAGATGTTTTAAAAGTTTGTTTTGAAAAACAGCTTTTTGAAAACACAATTTTAAATACCATAAATAAGCATTTGGTAAAAATGTGAAAAAGTGTGTGTTATTTAAGATCCTGCCAATGGCCTTTAGGTCAATTGGCACTTCCTACTAATAAATAAATAATTAAAAATTAAAAAAAAAAAAAAAAAAGGGGTCAACTGGCGCTTCCTAATGTTTCCAATGGAGATGTCCGGGGTTTAAATCCCCCTCCCCCACTTAATATATATATTCAAGGTCCTATAATATTATTCCCAAGCTAAGTTTAGACCATTTTCTTTTGAAGTATTCTTTTTTTTATTTTTAGAATTGTCTCATTGAAGCATTAACCCCATCACTTTAGTCAATGAACTACCCCTTATCAAAATATTCCCTGGTCATTATGATTGAGACATTTCCTTTAATTGATGTCTTTTTCTTCAGGGGGACAAAAACTTAGATGTGGGACTCACACCACCGTAGTCTATGTATGCGATTTAAGGTTCATGTAATGCAAATCTAGATTGCCTAGGCTACCTTAAATATATTAATTTAGCTCAGACCATTTTCTCTTGAAGTATTCATTTTTCATTTTTAGAATCTTCTCATTGAAGAATTAGCCCCATAAAAGTTCTTGATTGATAACCCAACCAATCAATAGATTACTATCTGACCAAGTCAGTTAGATGCCAAATGCTGCCTAGTTATGATGTTATTCTGGTCATAAGAAATGCTACTGATTTTGCTTCAATTCCTTGGTTTATTCAGGATGACTTTGATAATGTTACTCGTTATCTGGTACTTGCAAGGGATCCAATAATTCCAAGAACTAATAAACCCTTTAAGGTAAGAGGTTCATTTACCCATAGAGATTTTATTTTACATGTTTTCTAAAGATTTTCTTATAGTTGAATATCATCATCCTTAATTTCAGACAAGCATCGTATTTACTTTAGATGAAGGCCCTGGAGTATTGTTTAAAGCCTTGGCAGTGTTTGCACTGAGGGACATAAATTTGAAGAAGGTATTTTAGTCAGTTCATTTTTATTAGTTCATATCAAAGATTTGACCATTCTTATTAAAAATAATAATATCAAAGATTTGACCATGAATTATAATCTCTATGCTGTTTCAGATTGAAAGTCGACCGCAGAGGAAACGGCCATTAAGAGTAGTCGATGACTCCAACACAGGAAGTGCCAAGTGAGTCTTCTTTTGACGACTTATTACAAAAAAAAAAATGGATATCAAGTTCTCTATTAGGCAATACATGTCATCTAGTTGGTTTGAATCATAAGTAGTACTTTGGAGTGATTTTGGTCAAAATATGTTGCTTGGAACACATAATTAATATACTTTAGACATGTTGATGCAGTTAGCTTAGAAAAACTAAGAAAGTGCAGTCCCAGCATCTCTAAACTCTAAGCCAATTGTATAATTATGCTGTTGGATTTGAATTTGAATTTTCTTTCATCACTGCAATTGTTCTTAATTGGAGCTTATCTCCAAAGTAGGATATTTGAAGCCTTTAGAACCAAACTTTCTGAATTCGTTTTTCCCATCGTGGTCCATTATCTTAAAAGTAAATAATCATTAGCAATTTAAAAAATCTCATGCTCAATGCCAATGCTTTAATTGAGCTGTAAAATATGAAAGACTAGGGTTAGGAGAGCAGAAAGGAGAAAAGAAGAATGGAGAGAGAGAGAGAGAGAAAAGGTTTAAGGGCTTAATTGTTTAGTCTCTTCATCGTAACATATATATATATTAAAATGATATGACTTGATTACAAGAATAACCTTAATCTAATATAAGAATAATAAGCTAATATAAAAAACTCTCAAGCTAGAGCATATAGATCAAACATGCGCAGCTTGAAAGGCACAAGCTAACAGCTCTGTTGGAATACCACCCAACTAATCATTCGAGCGAACATGGAGAGTAACAATTCGTTTCCTTATCAATAAATCTTGAATAAAATTAGTCAACCTAGATATTTTTGGTATGCATATGGAAAATGAGATTGTTAGCAATAAAGATGGCAGCCTGATTATTACAATACATCCACATAATAGTAGGAACATCAATACCGATGTCATCAAGGAGAAAATGAAAAGGAACTAATAACATTTCTAAAGCAATAGGAGCCATAGATATATACTTAGCTGCAACATTAGAATGAGCAACGAAATTCTACTTTTTTGTAGTGCAAAGTAACATGAATATCTCCAACCAATGTCTAATAGCCAGAAGTCAACACCCACAAAGTGTCTACCAGCCCATGTTATACTAAAACTAGTCACACAAGGAAGCAAAATGTACAACATTCTACGCTAGGAGCACCCTTTTGGTAATGTAAGATACGACAAACTGCTTCAAAATAAGGTTGATGAGAAGCGTCAATGACTAACCACGCCAATGACATAAGTAATATCAGGAAGGAAGACTAATGGTAAGATAAATCAACTTCATAACTAATCCCTAGTATTGACTAACATCAGTAGGAACAAAGTGTCTACCAGCCCATGTTATACTAAAACTAGTCACACACAAGGAAGCAAAACGCATTTACAACATTCCACGCTAGGAGCATCCTTTTGTTAATGTAAGATACAACAGACCGCTTCAAAATAAGGTTGATGAGAAGCATCAGTGACTAAACACCAACGACATAAGTAATATTAGGATGGATGGCTAGTGGTGGGATAAATCAACTTTCAAACAATCCCCAAACTAACATCAGTAGTGAAAATGCAAAACCTAACAACTTACGCAAATAATTAGACCCCAACAGTAATTAGACCCCAATAGTAATAATTAGACCCCAACTTAGGCAAAATAAGGTTAATGAGAAGCGTCAGTGACTAACCACACCAATGACATAAGTAATATCAGGAAGGAAGACTAATGGTAAGATAAATCAACTTCATAACTAATCCCTAGTATTGACTAACATCAGTAGGAACAAAGTGTCTACCAGCCCATGTTATACTAAAACTAGTCACACACAAGGAAGCAAAACGCATGTACAACATTCCATGCTAGGAGCATCCTTTTGTTAATGTAAGATACAACAGACCGCTTCAAAATAAGGTTGATGAGAAGCATCAGTGACTAAACACCAACGACATAAGTAATATTAGGATGGATGGCTAGTGGTGGGATAAATCAACTTTCAAACAATCCCCAGACTGACATCAGTAGTGAAAATGCAAAACCTAACAACTTAGGCAAATAATTAGACCCCAATAGTAAATTTTGCGACCTAATCACAATTAATCCTATCTAGGGGGTTGCGGCAAGGTGATCCTTTGTCCCCTTTATTATTTGTGTTGATTATAGAAGCAGCTGGTAGAATGTTGGATAAGGCTGTCCATGAGAGTCGTTTGTCAGGCTTTAGTGTAGGTGCTTCCTCTAGAAGATCTTTGATGATTTCCCATCTTCTTTTCGTTGATGATACTATGATTTTTTGTGATGCTAATATTGATCAAATTCTGATTCTCCGTATGGTGCTCATTTGGTTTGTGGTTGTGTCTGGTTTGAAGGTAAATTTGGGTAAATCTGAACTAGTGGTTGTGGGGGCAGTTCATAACATGGATCTATTGGTGGTTGTTTAAGGCTGCAAGCAAGGATCTCTCCCAATGAAATACTTGGGTCTTCCTTTGGGGGCAAAATTTAAGGACAAGTCTATTTGGAATCCAATTCTAGAGAAGATGGAAAGAAAATTAGCAGGTTGGAAAAAATTATATCTTTCCAAGGGAGGTAGAGTCACTTTGATTAAAAGCACTCTCTCTAATCTCCCTACTTATTTCCTTTCCTTATTCCATATTCCTGCATCTGTGGCCAACCATATTGCTAGACTTCATAGAGACTTTTTGTGGGGTTGGCCTAGGAGACGAGCCCAAATTTCATTTGGTTAATTGGTTTACAGTATGTACTCCGCTTTCTTCAGGTGGGCTGGGAATTAGAAACCTGAGAACCTTCAATGTAGCTTTATTAGGGAAGTGGTTATGGAGATTTGGGCAAGAAAGGGATGCTCTTTGGCGTCAAGTGATAGAGGTGAAGTATGGTTGTGATTGGGGCGGTTGGTGTTCTAGCTCCTTCTCTGGTCCTTATGGAGTTAGTTTGTGGAAAAATATTAGAAGAGGGTGGCACTCCTTATCTCGGTTTATTCTGTATGAAATTGGAGATGGATCAAAAGTGCAATTTTGGCTTGATCGTTGGTGTAGATCTTCCCCTCTCACAGATCGTTATCCTGATTTATATAGGATTTGCCGCAACAAAAAGGCAAGTGTAGTGGACCTTATGAGGTTCACCAATGGAGTTCTCCACTGGGATTTTCAGTTTTGTAGGGAGGTGCATAACCGTGAATTGGAAGCTTTCAGGAGTTTCATTAATTCCATTGATTGCACTACTGTAAGAGGGATCGGGGAGGATAAGAGACGTTGGCTGCCTTGTAAGAGTAAGGAGTTCACGGTTAGTGCTTACTACCATCTTCTAGTTGGCCATAGTGAGCAGTTTTTCCCTTGGAAAAGCATTTGGAAGCAGAAGATCCCCTCTAGAGTGGCTTTCTTTGTATGGACAGCAGCCTTGGGGAAATGTCTGACTATTGACAACTTAAGGAAAAGAAAGGTTTGCATTTTGGACTGGTGTTTCATGTGCAAGTGTAATAGTGAAACTATTGACCATCTTTTCCTTCATTGCCCGGTTGCTTTGGAGTTGTGGGATATGGTTTTTGGGTTATTCGGAGTTTGTTGGGTTATGCCTTTCTCTGTTGTTGGGCTTTTGGCATGCTGGCAAGGTCGTTTTGGTCGCCATCGTAATGGAAATCTATGGATGGTTGTTCCTCATTGTTTGATGTGGTGTATTTGGAAGGAGAGAAATAGTAGATGTTTTGAAGACAAGGAGCGTTCCATGCCTGATCTCAAGCTTCTTTTTTTTAGAACCTTACTTGATTGGTTCTCTGTGTGGAGAAACCATCCTTTTTCCTCTATTTTGGATTTTCTTGATTTTTGTAATGTTCGTTTTTGATTTGTTCACCCATGTATACTCCCTGTGTACTTGAGTGTTCCTCTCTTTTTGATTTCAATGAATCTTATTACTTATCAAAAAAAAAAACAATTAAAGAGCAATATACATGATTGACCGATTTCATAATCCATGGTTTGCAATAAACAATATAAAGCAATAATGCAATATAAAGTGCAAAAAATAAATGCGCAAACCATGCAAAGATACCAAGACGTGTTTTCAAAGAGGAAACCGGAGCCCCCAGTGAAAAACCTTTCCGCCAACCCTGTATGTTGGAATTGCACTATAGAATAGATGTAGTACAAGATTGACTATAGACCCTTCAAGCCTAGATCTCCCCAAGTACTCGAGCCATCCAAGCTACTGCTAGCATTTGAATTCACCGAGTCCTTTCTTCTACAGAGTCTTGCCGGTTAAGCAATCAACCGCTAGTCACCCAATGAAACTTGGATTTGAACTGTAGCTCCTAATGGTTTACAACACCAGTCAACTCTCTAACACTCAGATAAGGTGTAGGTAGTGATGGTTAAAATCTCCTCTCTTGGATATAGAAATGATGAGAGGGAAGGAGAAGAAAGATAAGATGTGTTTGGCTCAAACAACAAAAATGGCTTCCTCTCTCTCTAAGAGGCAATCTGAAAGTTGCTCTCTATCTCTCTAGTGTATTTGTGTAGGAAAAAGATATATATATATATATATATTGGGAGTGAATTGGCGAAGGGATATAACTGAAATAATTGTTCTGTCCTCGGCTAACTCACAAGTGCGACTTGGTCCCGAGTTGTTTACGAGTTGCAAATAACAAAGGTAGCTCCTTGTTTTGCCATGTGTCCTTTCAGCAAAAGTGACTAGGTTCAAGTACATCTACCCAATTAAAAAAATAACCCCACAAATTACATGAAAATTGAGCAAAAGTTCCACGCAAATTTGGCATAGAATTAAGCCAACAAACAAAGACTTAACAAGTAGGAATTCTCCTTTCTCTCTATCAAGTTTAGCAGTAGAATTTTATAGAAGTATCAACATGATGAGATCCTAAGAGCCAATTTCATGTAGAAGATCATTTACATATTTCCTTTAAGATAGAGAAATTCCTTGAGAAGAACAAGCGACTTCAATTCTAGGGAAATAGCGAAGAGCACATAAGCACAATGATACTAAATCTATCCCAGGCACAGGGGGATTGCTTTTAACCATATAGAGCCTTTTGTAGCCAACATAAAGGTGTTCACTACAGGTAACAACATATTCAAGTGGTTGATCCATGTATATTTCCTCCTGAAGATCTCAATGAAAAGAAAGATTCTTGATATCAAGATGGTATAAAGACCAAGAATGACTAAGAGCAATAAAAATCCAAATTCAAATCCAAATAGAATTGAGAGCTATAAGAGAGGTCTCAGGATAAATATGCCTGTGTATCCTTTGTCAACCAACTATACCTTAAGGCACTTTACAAAACCATCAAGGACAACATATACTCCTCGTAACCTCTGAAAATACCCATAAATATCTCTTCGAGAAAATTCGTACACCACATACATCACCATGGAGACCATAAAACAAGGACTGTATCACCATGAAGGAAGTCATGCGAGTGGATATTGGATAAGGAAGATCCAATCAAGTGGTCTGATGTATAATGCTACATGGCGCTCCCTCTTACATTTATGGTGGATCCCACCATGAATTTAATTAGTGAGATCCACCATGAATGTAAGAGAATGGAACACCATAATATCGTGCTCCGGGAGTACCTAATAATTACTCCTTGAATACATACTCTTTAGCATTGTCAAAGATTCAGATTGCAGCACTTGGATTTTCTGGCCAAATTGAGTTGTAATATCTTTGTGAAAAAGCTGAAAAATGGACATTAACTAAAACGATTTTTCATTATGAATAACTCAATCATTCGGGAGTAGTCATCACTCATCATCAAAGGTAACAAAGTATTGAAATTTATTGGACGCAACATGAAAGCTAGAAAGCATGGACACGGCAATTTGTTTGTCGTGCCCATGTCGAACATGTACGCGACACGGCATACGCCTAGGAGACGGCTGCACGTGTGTCCCAAACTTTTTTTTATTTAATGGCAAGGACATGGCTTGAACACACTCGGGACACAGTCAGGACACACCCAAATTGCTTTCTTTTTATTATGTTGTCCACTCATACACCCTCCCCATGTCTTGAGATAATAAATTACACATGACCTCACATCTATCTTTCATTTGGTATTTAAATAATTTTTTAATTAATAGGTATATTAAAAATAAATGTTGATGACTTATTTAGTTTTATATATATATATATATATATATATATTTTTTTTTTTTTGATAAGTAAGAATGATTTTTTCAAAATACTTGTAGGTTAAACTTAATTTTTAATGGAGGCTACTAGCTCATTATCTTCGGATGAAGGTCCTCTTTGGAAATATGTTACTATTTCTCTTAAATTGATATATGTTTAACATTATATTAATAAAATAAAATAAAAGCTCAAAAAAATATAGAAAATATAAATAAAAATATATTTAATAATTAATTAATATATGTATTCCTTCTATACCAATGTCCTACTTTTCCAAAAATTTCCGTGTCATCGTACCGTACCCGTACCTGTGCTTGTATCCATAATTGTGCTTCCTTGTATGAAAGGGACCACATACATTAGAGTGTACTAATTCAACTAGGTTAGAGACCCGAACCAACCAACCTAGACAGAAAAAGAAACGATGTTGTATACTAAACTAACATGATTCCTTGACAAGGAAGATACATAACCAAGACTCCAACTTGACACTTCAAAGTGGACAGAGATGGGCGACCAAGTTGACAATGCCACTTGAAAGGAGATAAGGAACACTGATTTGCCTGTGGAGCGGTGGAGGAAATATAAGAGCAAAATTTGAGTAGCAGAGACCTCCAATTTCATGCCCCACACCAATCATACACTTATTTAGAGATCCTAAAAAATACAAATAGTAGGATAAAAACTAAAACAATAGACACCCTTATCCTGATCAAGCATATCCTTATTTAGAACGAGGAATACGCAGTACAAGTAACCAAATAAGCACATTGAGATAACCAAACAGCCCGAAACAAAAGTATCCTATTCTTGATTAACCTATCCTAATTTGAGATATTGAATAACCGACACTATGAACCAAATTGGGGTCTTCCCTGTCAACTCCCACGATTGTCAATGCTGATTATACTCAATGACTCTCGGTGACCATGTCGGCTCAAAAAGGGGTCATTGATGGTCAAACTACCTCCTCCTCCAAGTACATCGGAAACCTCCGTGCTTTCGTTAAGGCAACCAAAGTTTCCTTGAACATCCTCAAAACCACCAGAAATTCTCTCACATACGACCGACCAAGCATGAACACTACCATGTTTTTAAGAAACATTGCTGTCTCTACTACCAATCGTCAATGACAATAATGGCGATGAATAGGCGTTTCTGACGTCTTCATTCAACTTAGAAGAGTTAGACCATTACTCATAACAACTAATGCATATCCAAACTAAATCAAATAGAGTGAACTGAAAGTGATGCAGGAGCAAAACCAAAATTATTTTAAAATTTATATTTTCAGATTTTTGTATTTATCTCATAGGATATTGGATGTTTATTCAGATGGGAATTAGATTTGAGATTAGATAGGGATTAGTATTTGAGTTCAGTTAGGATTAGTTTTCACTAGTTATTAGTATCTTTTATCTCTTGATTTCCTGGAAGCACTAGCTCTATATAAGCTCCTGGTTTATTTTTATTTTGAGGAAAGACGATTGATTAATGAAATTTCAGAATGAAGATTTTCCAATACATTGGGTGCTGATTCCTAACACTTAAGGTGTTGATGCCTAAGTTTTTTGCTTGGTGTTGATTTCAGGCAAGCCCTAAGTACTGATTTTTAGGGTTTATCTTTTAATTTACTTGTTCTTTTATTTTCCTCTTGATTGTCCTACATCAATTTGATATCAAAGTAAAACAGATACAATTTAAAAAAAAAAAAAACAAAAAACAAAATCCCTCTCTTTTCCTTTTCCACTCATCACGAAACCATCTTTCAAAACCCAAATTACTGTGTTCATCCACAACCGCCTCCGGAAAAACCCCAAACAGCCCAATAAAAAAAAAAAAGTTTCAGAACCTCCTGCATCAGAAAGAAATGGTTAAAAAATAAAAATGAAGAGAGAGAAAAAAGAGAATACAGAATCGGTCAAGACCAGGGTCAATTCAAATCCCCTACTATGATACCATGTTTGTGAAAAGGAAGACGCATGTAAGAAGAAAAATATGAAAGAAAATGACTATTTCTATATTTGATATTTTCCCAATCCAAATAATATATATAGGAGAACATTTAAAAAATATTACAAATAATATTCTGATAGTGACAGCAGGTAGGGACACCTCACCAATAGTTTCTTCTAGAAGAGTCTAGAATTTGGACACCTCACTAGGGACACCTCACCAATGGCATCTTTCTAGAACAACACAATTCTCTTTCTTTCTAATACATTAAATTTTGATTGCAGTTATCCCATAACTGATCATCATCAATTTTCCCCTTGTAAAGAATTTTACACTTTGTTTGGTTGGGTTGGGGGTGGATGGAAAACATAGGAAGGAAAAGTGGAGATGACATATTGGCTTTCCATTGTTTGGTTAACAAGAGAAGGGGAGAGGAAAAGGAAGGGGAGAGGGAGAGGGTGATTTTCATCCGGTCTCAACAAAAACTAATCCTCAAATTGGGGAGAAAATGAGGAGGAAAGGGGGGCATTGAAGTCAAATGACTTAAAGGCCCTTCCACTAACATTTGTCTACCACCCAATGACCTTTTCTACCTTTACATCTGCCGCTCTGACTATACTCAGCAAATTTTATTCGTTGAAAGCATGAAGCATGAACCAATGAGCAGAAGAAAAATGAAAAACATAGAAATAAGACAAGGACAAGAATGGGCTATTCATTGGCGGGAAAGATATTCTTTTGGAGGCTATTAATTTTTATTCTTTTGGAATCCTTTCCCGAATCAATTTAAGTAATCACATTATTATTATTTTTTTTATATATATAAAATGGATGAATAAAGAAAAATTAAATAATATATTAAGTGTGGTGTGTTAACTTTTATGATATGTCATCTTTACCTCTTATAAATATGTAATAGGGACATGATAGTAAATTCATACAAACTATATCTTCCATCCTCTAATTTTGCTTCTCAACCAAACAATGGAAATTTATATTTATTTTCTGTCCTTTTACTTTTCCATTCTCTATACCAAACACACATGGTGGAAAGGGAAAGTAAAGTAAAAGGGATTATGGTATTATATAAGGTCACTCTAACTAAAATCTTTTCTATTACCTTTCTATCCTTCCAACCAAACAGAGCCTTAAGCAGTTAGAAAGAAGATTGTTCTTCTTATTTAAATTTAATCATGAAGTTACTAGACCTCTTGACTGCATTAGGAAACCGTCACTTCTGAAGAGGCTGTTTTCACAACTGTAGCATAGTGGGGAGACCTGAAGGGAAGTCATTGGTACAGGAATTTAAGGGTGATGCACTGCCTTTCTTCCGTTTAATCTGTCACCTCAGGAGTTGTATTGCACCTATCAAATTAGTATTCTTCATTCTTATTTCTAGTCCAATTTGTTCACTTAGTTAAAGTGTATCCTTGACCTTATTGAATATTTTGTGGTGTGCTCTTGTCGACTTAAGAAATTGTGAGGTTTTTCCATTAGTTGAGAATGAGATAGCGTTTGATTTTTATTAACTCATTTTGTGATTGTGGTTGCAGATATTTTGACTACCTTTTCTATATTGATTTTGAGGCTTCAATGGCAGAGCCTCGTGCACAAAATGCTTTAGGACATTTGCAGGTTTGTTCCTTATCATTCTCCGCAATGCAAAATTATGCCTCCTGATAGTACATTTGTCTTGTCATCAATCAAATTCCCCTTTAGGACATTTTCAGGTTTGTTCCTTATCATTCTCCACAATGCAAATTATGCCTCCTGATGGTACATTTGTCTTGTCATCAATCAAATTCCTTGTTACAATTACTCAAAATTTTAGAATGGCTTAATTGAAATTTTGGAATATTCTCCAATCTCATACTTAATACACAAGGCTCTTGCTTCTACAAGGTCTGGTTGATAGGCAACCTTACCCTCTCTCTCTCTCTCTCTCTCTCCACAAATATATATATATATATATATATGTTCACACCCACTCACCCACATAAGCCTAAGCTTGTACACTTTTTTGATAAGTAATAAGTTTTATTGATATCAAAAAAGGATCACCCTATTACACAGGGATGTACAAGGGGTCAACAACTCAAAGACAAAAATTACAAGAATCAAGGAAATCAAAATAAGAAGGAATGATTGGTTTTGCATAGCAACCAACCAATCCAATAAAGTGCTAAAGAAAAATGACTTGAGGTCTAGTATGGATCTCTCAATATCCTCAAAACACCTACTATTTCTCTCCCTCCAAAGACACTACATTAAGCAATGGGTACAATTAACAAACAAAACTATTTCGATGACGACAAACCTGCCTTGCCAACATTCTAAGAGCCCCAAAACAGATTGCGGCATAACCCAGCTTACTCCAAATAAACCCAAAACCATAGCCCATAGATCCATAGCAATCGAACAATGAAGGAAGAGATAGTCAACTGATTCACCATTACACTTGCACATGTAACACCAATCCAATATCCAAAACTTCCTTTTTCGTAAATTGTCAATTGTCAAGCATTTCCCTAAAGCAATAGTCCAAACAAAGAAAGCTACTCGAGAAGGAATCTTCTGTTTCCAAATGTTTTTCCAAGGAAAACAGAAGTCAGTAGAGCCCACTAAAATTCTATAATAATCATTAACCTTAAACCCCTTATCTCTACTAGGTTTCTAACACATCTTATCCTCACCAAACCCCCTTATTGAAGAACCATATATGGTATCTAAGAAGCCTGACATAGCCTCTAATTCCCAAGCATGCACACTCCTAAAGAAACTGATATCCCAAACAAAGACACCATTGGTGTACTTCATAAGTGCAGCCACACTAGCCTCCTTATCTCTGCAAAATCTAAATAACTTAAGATAACTAACTGCAAGAGATGTCTCCCCACACCAACAGTCTTGCCAAAACTTCACGCTAGACCCGTCACTAATATCATACAGAATATGGCGTGAAAAAGAAGGCCATTCCCGACTGATATTTTTCCATAAACCAACACCATATGGACCATTAACAGATTTGGTACACCAACCCCCCCCCCCCCTCCAAAATACACATCCATATTTCATCTCTATCACTTGCCTCCAAAGGGCATCCTTCTCAATCCTAGATCTCCATAGCAACTACTTTGAATTTAAGCTTAGGGATAAGGAATGTAAGCTTAAGCTTGTACACTACTTTGAATTTTAACTTTTTTCCTTTTGTGTTAGCTTTTGTACAACAACAACCAAGTCTTTGTTCATATATTTTAGGGTCAACTATGGATCCTAAACAAATTAGTCAGTGTTGGCCACATATATTCTTTTTTGCCATTCTATTTTATCCGAAGTCCTACTTTTTGTTACCTCTTTAACTGACATTTCCTTTTTTACTACTTATATTGATGTTATTTTAGGTCTTCCTTTATCTTTCTTTTTTTTTTTTTTTTTTTTTTTTTTTTTGTTTCCTTAATTTGAATCAACTAACTCTTCTCACTAGTGCATTAATCGTTCTCCTCTGAACATGAACAAACCATATTATTCGACCCTTCCTCAATTTTTCATCAATAGGGACCCTATCTTTAAGCCAATTCCCTCATTTCAAATCTTATCTTTCCTTCTATCCACTTATCCATCTAAAATTCTCTGCAACATTCAATTATAAGCATCTTGCTTATTAACCATATATCATAGCTTGTCTTTTGGTAGTCTTGTTCAATTTTACCTTTACCTAAATAGGTATTCTACGATCACAAAATAATCCTTATGTGCTTCTCCATTTCATCTATTGCGCTATTATCCTATTATTCACATTTGCTTCAATATTTCCATCTTTAAGAATTATTGAAATACCGAAATCTTACATTCTCCGGTATCTCTTGATCAAGTATTCTATTTCATGTACTTTGTTTTAGTCCTACTTAGCTGGAAGCCTTTAGATTCTAAAGCATCTCTCTAAATTGCTAACTTGACAGTAATTCCACATCTAATTCATCCACTAAAACTATATTATTTGCAAAAAGCATTCATCGAAAGAATTATTTTGAATCAATTTAGTGAGCTCATCCATCACTACTGCAAAGAGACATGGACTTAATGTTGATCCTTAATACTAACCTATAGTCATAGGAAACTCGTTTGTAATGCCTCCATTTTTTCACACACTAGTTATAGCTCCACAACTCATATCCTTAATCAACTTGATATACTTTAGAGGAACTCCTTTGTTTTCAAAAATCCACCTCATTAGGGATCCTATCGTATGTTTCTATATGTCAATAAATCAGTTTGTTAGCTTCTGTAATGCACAATATTTCTTGGACGTGGCCAAAATGTCAAACTTTTGACTTTAACTAGGAAAAAATGCCCATCCTAAGTTCTCTATGTTGTTTTTAGAGGTCAAGGGTACTGCAATAGAGGCTGCATTGCATAACATAGGAAATTTTATAATTAGATTTTATTGGGATTTAATAGAATGGACACATGATATTATGGCCTTGTCCGAGGAGTTCTTGTTCTAATCAATTCATTATGTTTCTAGCCTCCCTGAATATGTAGTCTTTTTTCAAACATTTGATTTAAAGATCCTTTTCACTCTGCTGTAATTTGTCGCATGGCTTAAGAAGTTAAGCATCTCAAGGTCAAAGCTAGAATTCTACAGTGTCTCACATAACATCACCGACTCCTCTATACTGCTTACTTCCCAGGAGTTGTCATAAACATAACACCATTCCTTAATGCTAGTAGTGATAATCATGTTATGTTGATATTTCACACTGATGGGATGCCATTAAAACTCTCTTTTCTTTAAACATACTGCTGTATAGCCTTATTTTTTCATATATTCATTACAATTTTACATCTTTGCAGGAATTTGCAACGTTCCTTCGCATACTTGGTTGCTATCCCATGGATACAACTCTATAGCTTCCTTTCTTCTCAAACCTTTCAAGCCGGTGGCAGAGGAGAATTTGTCCACTTTTTAATGGTCTGTGCAATTTCTGAGTAGACAAGAAGGTCGCATCATTGCCAGATTATGTTTGATGACATGGGTTGAACGATTGTTCCCAAATCCCACCTTGTCCCTTCTTCTAGCCATTTAGACTTGCTTAGCAAAAAATGAGCCATTCTAATAGCATGATGGTGGGGCTGGGGGTTGATTTATTTAGTTGTTAAAAGACAATATCAAGAAATGATTTCTGGATATCTTGGATTCTACCGAGAGTCTATAATTTAGATCCTTGCTTGCAACTTGCAAGTTATTGGGTAGTTCTCCCATGAGTTATTGACTGTAATCAAGAGACGCCTGGATGTAAGATTTGTTGTATATGTCATTTTTTGTCATTTTTCTGGGGGTTTTGTTGTATACACACCAAATCCGTCGTGCTGTACATTTTTTCATCTTGATGTATGCTAGAAAGTCAACTCTTCAATGGAACAATGGTCAAAGATGTTCTTCAGCATGGTCTCTCCTATCTTTACTGCTGTAAATGATGATAGGAACTCAGGAATTGTTTTGTAAAAATTGATTAAAACAAGGACATTTTGTGAGGAATCATAAAGTAGTTTTTAGACACAGCTATTGACTAAGCTACATGGCATATTTTGTGTGTTGCTAGTGCAAAGCAAGTGGGCAACTTGGTCTGGAATCTGACAGGTAGCACCAACAGTAGTGGTGGTTATGGTGGAGTCCCAATGATTATGGTGGAGCGGTGGTGGTGATGTTGTTGTTGGTGGCCAAGTTGATAGTACTGCTGGTTGTGAAAGTATTGTCTATTTAAGGTGTTACAGCATGCTATGGAACCTACCTTCTCTTTGGCATTTGAGAGCTTTGCCTATTGGGAAAGGTTAGGATTATAGTTGCACCTATCAAAATATAGTGTAGGTGGCCGGAGAAAAACTGGAGGCGGTGCCGGTGCCGGTGGCAGCGGTGACAAAGACCATTGTGTAAGTAAGACTAGTTGCTGTCTCTCGTTAGTGTTGATAAATGTATACTTTCCTTATAAGCTGTATTGAACTTAGTTAAGGCCGTACAAATTATAACTTTACATCATCAATAGTAATAGGGGACCCAATTGAAATGTAAATATCTCTAAACGACAAGTGAAATTGTCTTTTGATTCCCTTCATATGTGAACATCAACATCATTGACAACTGATATAATGTGGCATATTAAACATACGGCAAAAAAGAGCTGTTGACGTCAACCAATAGCAATCCTTCACATCAAAAAAAAAAAAAAAAATAATAATAATAATAATAATAAAGATGCAATCCCAAAAATAGAAGAAAGACAAACCAATAATATTTTGTGTAGCAATTACAAATGAGAAGTTTGATTGGATTAGGTTAACTTATTTATTCGTTTATCAAATATCAAATATCAGTTTCCTCAACAACAAAAAATTATCAAATATTTTTTTGAGAAGAAAAATTATCAAATATTAAAAAGAAGGAAAAATTAAATGATTACCTAAATGGCGTGCATCTTACCTTAAAGCAAAAAAGAAAAATGTTCGGTGGTGTCTTTTCCCATACCCGTTAAACAAAATATAACATTAAAAATATACAAAAAAAAAAAAATTGTTTCGGCTATATAGATCTCTAATAATTAGTGCACGTTTTGGAAGCGCGTTTATAGTGTTTTTCAGCGGTGCATTTTTTCTAAGTGGGTTCTATGCATTATTTACGGAACCTACAAATCTCTTTTTTTAACAAAATTTTTATTAAAAATAAGTCTTACAGTATTATTCACATATTTAAAAATTAATTTGTTTCAGTGTTTTTCGTTTTTAGCAATAAATGGTATCAAAATATACCCTTAGCCTCTTATTTTAATTACACTTCTGCTGCTCGATGAATTTGATACCACTGAGATGTTGTTCAAATTAGGTCACCAAAACCATCAAGCACATTAATAATTACAGCATAAAGCCAATGAATTAGGGTGTAAATTTATGTCTCGTAGCGTTCTCACAGTCACCTAAAGTATTATAAAATTTTAAAAAATCATTTTATTTTATAATGGTGTCCAATAAAGAAAAGTTCTTTAGTGTTAGCTTTTGGTCCCATCACCGGAAATAGAAAAGGTGACGCTGATGCAGCCTTGAGAAAAAGAAAGTAAGCCGTGTCCAACTGAGTTGGCTCACACATGTGTCATAAATTAAAAAGTGGATAACTCGTGTGTTCTGTATTATTGGTGTCTTTTATTGGGTGCTTGAATTAACGTACCACAGTTTTGTGATTGTGATTCCGTATCTCATGAATGAATTTTGGGGTGTTCCACTTTCACTTTGGCCCTGATTCCATTCTGTGTCTTTTCATTTTTTTAACATTATATTGCCTATCCCCACTATGCGTTCCATTGCTCTCATGAACATGGTCATAATTCAGGTTCTATTCGTTTTCTCCTTGGGAGGGGGGAATTTCTTTTTCTTTTTTTTAATTTAAAAAAATTTTGAAAACAGTTTATGACTTTTGACTCGAAAGAAACGTTTTGCAATGGATCGAATAGAGGCATTTTCGTTTCAAGAAACCAATTCATCAATCTATAGGAAAATTTAACTTTTAAATTTGAGAAATAATTATTGGATTGAAATCCACTGCAGTTTCATTTAATCATAGCAGTGACCTCCCATCACCATTTAGGGTGTCTTTGTTGTTATTATTGTTTTAATATAATCGCTAATATCAGACTATTTATCCACCATCCATATTGTCATTACTTTTATCATTACTTTTTAAAATTATGCCTTTTCTATTTGGTTAATTTGTCTTCATACCATTATCGATAAGAACATCGTGCATTGTCGCCATGTCACTAATTATACATAACTATTATCGTCGTCGTCATTAAATCATCACAATAATAATGGTCTTTTATATATCATTACTAGTTTCAACATCATTTATCTCATATTTATTTTGAACCACAAAACAAAAGCAAGCAAATATAGTCACATTTTTTTTATATATAAACAAATCTCCCAAACAAAACGAAATGCAAAATTGCTCATAATTAACATTTTTGATGAATTTTATACATGTATGTATGTATGTATGTATGTATATTAAAATACTCAATAATAGCTAAAGTGAAATTATATATAAAGTACACAATAACTAGATTAATTTCGTCTTTAGATAATGTTTCAAATATTTTGTGAAATATTGTGTCTTTAAACTTATTGGTTAAACAACTTTTAAGTGTATAGGTTCATTTTTCTTTCTTTCTTTATTTTATTGTTTTACTTGGGTGTTAATTAGCTTTTTAGGCAACAAGCAGAAATAATTTTAGAAGTATCATAAAAAAAAAAAAAATTGCACCATTCAAACAATTAAAATTGACTCTCAAAATTAAGTAGTTAACAACCACTGAGGTTTTAGATCGAATAATGATGCCTTACTTTGATCTTAGGCATAATTTTTTAGGGACCTTCATTAATTTTGTAGGAGATGCAAGTGAGTCTTAGAGATCATCTTCATGTCTTATGGTTGTATAGTTTTTGGGATCGAATTTGGACAAAGTTGTTTAGATGGAAAATACTAAAATATCATTACTAATTTTACTTTAAAAATCTTACAAACTAAAAAGCCTACTAATTTAATGGAACTGGATATTAATACAATCAAAGGAAGGGTTATCATGTCCTCGTTAACAATACTAAGAATGCTATATATCTAATAGCTAGTTAAAAGCTCATTTTGCGAAGGAAAACTTGAAATCAATCATGTCCGTATTTTATGATGATTGTTTAAAAATCAAGTCAAGACATCAATGGGAATGGTTTTATTATTTTAAATTTAAAGACACTTCTCTCAATAAGATTTTTTTTTTAAAAAAATATTTAATTCTATGTTTTTTAAATAATGCTATGTTTAGTTTGTTTTTGCTTAAGCGAAGGGTATAGTAGCTAAGTGGCATTACTTGCTCCCATTTATAAGGAAAATTATGGTTCAAATTCCTTTCTCTATGACTATTGTAACTATCAAATTCTCAAAAAGAAAAAAAAAAAATTGTTTATTTCTATTTGGGTGCTCTATATATAAATGGAGGATTTTGATTAATTTGCAGCTCTTGAGCTGCTTGTACTTTATAGTTTTAGTTTTAGTTTTAGTTTTAGTTTTTTTTTTTTTTGTGAAAAAAGAGGTTATTATAGTTTTAGTTGGTTTAAAATAAGATTTTTTTTTTTTTTTAATGATAAGAAGTTATTCATCTGAAGAAATTAAAATAAAATAAAATAAAAGAAGAAGAAGAAAATATTAGACCCTCAATTTCAAAATGCGATTATAAGATTAATTGTGTCCTTTTTTATCACTCTGTGGCCTACGTCAAACATGATGAGCAGCATTTGAGAGTCACTCATAGCCATCCACATTTCTTTTATCAAACTCAATGTACTTGTCTTTTCATTGTTCCAATTTTTCAACTCTGTGCCGATTTGTTCGACCCTTCTGCAGAGTCACATCTTTGATTTTCCACAATAAGATTCAAATCCGGCTTCTGTTTTAGATATACATTGGTAATTCCATATCTGTGGTCTGCCCCCATTGATGAAGCTATGAAGGTGGTTTAAGAATTACCCTCCACACATTAGTGTAGCTCATCTCTGCTCATGTAATCATTGCTTAATGCAAAAATGACACAATATGAATCTCTATGCACCTGGACTTCAATTATAGATATAATATACTGAATTAAGTCCCCGAATTTAACACGCTACGTACCAAATTACCAATAGTCTTTAAAAAAATAAATAAATAAATAACAACAATAAAACAAAAATGTGATTGGCTATTTGAACTTACAACGTGGTTTTTAAATCTATTTATTACTACACATTTTGAATTGCTAGGCAAGTAGATTTGTGACAATGTTTCATTTTATTTATTCTTGAGGGTTGTAGGGCCAATAGATTTAAGGCAGCGAGACGTATTTTAGTGCTTTTGAATAACTTTTGTAAAGGTTAGCACTAAGGCAAAAAGGTTGTGCTCGCTGCTTATTGATGCAGCGGTGCCGTGCTCACTGCTCATAGCACCATGGCCACAAAATCAATTACTCCTTTTGTCCTACAATAAATAATCATTTTTTCTATTTTGGGTTGCTGCTTAAAAAGAATAAATAAATAATTAATTAAAAAAAAGGTAAAAGCTCAATTTCTTATATTTTATTTCCGAAATCTTCGTTACTTCAAAATAATTGACATTATAAAAAAGAGTAATGCTACAATCATAGATTTTTTTACAATATTTTTACAAACCGTTAATATGATAAATTTTTGCTGGGTCTTATTCGGGCTCACAACTAATATCACTTTTTTACTTACTAATAATCATTCACCCCATTATTAGCAATTTGTAAAAGAAATTGTAAAATAGTTTGTACCTTTAGTACTACTCTTTTATAATACACGAGAAAGTTTGAAAAAAAAATGTTTATATATATATATATATATGTGTGTGTGTGTGTGTTTAATCAATTAATTAGTAAATAAAATTTAAATTAGACAATTTGTAAGTAAAAAACACTTACCTAATTCAATTAGAATTTGTTCAAAAAATATATCAAATCTAATTTCATTAGAATTTATCTAGTATTAGGTTGCTTAATTAAAATATATAGTGAGTTTTATTAGTTTAAACTAACATAGTTTATAATTAGTTGTAATTCTAAAAATCAAACTAAAAATATTTATTATGATGATGATGTAGAAAAAGATGAAATTAAAAACTTATATGGCAACATTAAAAGAAAAGTTAACAAAAATTCAAATGTTTCCATATATATATATATATATATATGGAAACCCCTCTGCTCATCATTTATCAAATAAACTTAAGGCCAGTTATTGTCCCACCCGATCTTGTTTGTTTATAAGTATAAAATATGGATTCTTTCATCCCCAGTCCTCTCATCCTAGAAGGAACAAGCAAGAGACAACACTAAACTGGACGAGGAAGGGGAAGGAAAGCAACGGTTAGAAAAGAAGCAGTAAGCAATTGTCAAAACTGGTTAGTAGTACTAGTAGATCAAAATGATTCATTAAGTTGTGCAAAGGACAATTGCATTGCCTCGAAATATTACTTTTTGAACAGGGATGCTGCACACGTAGCACAGGCTTTGGACTGTAGATCGTTCTGTCTCATATGGTCCTCTCTCAGCTGGATGTTGGTCTAGCCATCTACGAGGATCCCATATCCAACAACCCAACCTTAAAAAAGGGCATAAAAATGTCTTGTTTAGGTTGGAGCTATGAACTGCATAAGTTCTTTGGTTTGTAACGATCAAAATGAACCATCCACAAGATAGAGATAGTATTTAATTAATGCCATGCAAATAGAAGGAAAGACTTTAGATTCACTAGTTTGGTAAGAACAATTGGAATACAAGGACGCAAGGACGGAAACCCAATCACAAGGGGGGAAAAGCAACCCGGAGGAAATAGCCCTATATTCAATCAATGACAAGCAAAGGGGCCTTTTCTTGCTCGTTAGTGCCCACTTACCTCTATTTTCTTAGTTTTTTCATAAAGGAACTCAAGTTTAGCCTTTTGACAACCTTACTAATAGAAAGGGGCTAGTGTGTAATGGCTTTCTCTGATATGGGCTCGCTTCTTCAAGCACACCAGCTGAAAAAGCCCCTTCCTTTTTTCAAAATAATAAGNACATGTTTATACGTGTACATACTCCTACGTTCAAAAGGATGTACCATATCTCTTTTTTCTTGAATAAACTAACATGGCTTCACAATTGGGAAGAAGAAATAAATTCTTCGATATCAACTGAAGAAAGCCTCAAGATTGACTACTTGGAGGCATATCAATAAGCATATTCACAAAGAAAAGGACAAAATAAACATACCTTAAAGTTACAGTAGCATTATCTCCGACTTTTTCAAAACGATCATCTTTCACAATCTCTAGGGAGAAGCTCCTTGAAGATCCTTAGCCAGCTTATCAGTATGATCATTTTTGGGACATTCATCAACCTTCTCAACCATCACTACAAAATATCACATAAAAAGAAAACCATAGTGCAATTCAATCAGATCCCACATAAATAATGTTCGTATCGCGCTCTTTAAATTCCATGAAGAATCAAACATACCAGGAGTAGCCAATGTGGTTGCTAGAGGAACTGTTAGCTCGCTCCTCCTAGGCTCTACATGAATGGGTTTCATCCAGTATCTTCCATCGCTAGTGCCTGTCAAAGTTACTCCAAAAAGTAATGAAACTAAATGTATGCGAGAGCCAATTTGTAGAGCTGAATTAGTGGGGACGAAATGGGGTATTATACTAATAACATGTAGGCCAATCATAATATTTATGCATATAATTAAGACCACCATGAAATTAGCAAAATCATTATAATCATCATCACCAACAACAACAACAAACACAAAGAAAAACTACTTAAATGGTTTTGTTCAGATTGAGAAAATAGTTTCTGTAAGAACCTGAATTTTTTTTTTTTTTTTAAATTTTTTATTACTTGAAACCCTTTTATCATGAGTTTTTAAAGAAAGAATAATATCTTTTTGCTGGATTTGGAAACAAACAAAAAAACAAAAACCCCTTCTGCAATGAAGCTTTGTTCCTCTTTAATAAATAAATAAATAAGGCTACCCCTCGTAAAAAATTTTAAGGAAAAAAAAAAAAAACCAAAAACTTAGGCAACTAAATATTACAGTATATGATCAGTAAGAACATAAACAAGTAAAAGGAAAAAGAATGAAAAAGAAGAAAAAAGAAAAATACCATTTAGGTGAGAGATTGCAGAAGAAGAAGAAGATGAACCAAGTGTGAAAGAAGAGGCAGCAACAGACAAAGACAAAAAAGAAGGAATTCTAGCCAGCAAGCACACTTCTCTCTCTGTCACTGTCGTTCTTTCTTTGTGTGTCTCGTGGGTTAAATAACTATTCAGGTGGGAGGGAGAGTAGTGGTATTGTTAGGTTCGTTGAACCTAGACACTTCCCCGGGATGGTACGAACCCTATTAACAGTACTTTGAGACTTGAGAGTCATAGGACACGGGGATATGTCCAAGCATGCACTACTCTCTCCTCGTAAGCCAGCTTCATTTTCCCCCAACCTCTTTTTATAAGGAAGAATAAATAAAGTCTTCAATGTTGGATGGTCTAGATCACTCAACATCTCAACAAGTATTTTATTTTATTTTTCATTTTTTTCAAGGCAATTTTTACCCTAATTCCAATCAGATTAAAACTTGCAAAATGTCTGGTGTAACAATTTTCTAATTGCTTGACAGGAACAGGAAGCATGTGTGCAAATTTTTGTTGTTTAATTGGGATTCCTATTAAATAATGTATCTCCAGGTTGGCACTCTAATTTCTTAACAATTATTTGAAAAATATTCTCTTTATCTCACTAATTTCATTGTTAAGATTTTTGTTTTTGCATTTAATAGTGTGCACACTCATTCATCAATATGCCTTTAAATTGACAAAATTTAATCTAAGCCCTAAATTGAATTTGGAAAGGATGGTAGAGTGTTTAAGTTTTTCAGCTTTAATTTGTTGTAATTACTTGATTATCTTTAATAAGATAATCAAGAGGGGAGCGTGAGCTAAAGAAGTTATTAGGTTAAAGACTCAATCTTATTATTAGGAAGTAGTTGCAAGAAGTAGAGTCAGTCTGAAAGCCTTCTTTTTGGCTCTTGTGTGAGGGTTGTCATAACTTGTGTCTATCTGCTGTCGGTCATGTTGGGACCAAAGAAAAGTAGAAGTTTCAACCGTGTCAATTAGGGCTGTCCATAGGTTGGGTTGGGTCAGTTTTGGACCCAACTCAGAACCGACTCGTTGGCGTCAGATGAAAGGCAGAAGGACCCGAAACCGACCGCTAGCGTCAATCGGTCGAGTTGGTTTTGGGTTCGGGTGATGCTCGGGTCGGTTCGGTCGGTGGAGAGATTTGCCGGATCCTGCAAATGTCGCTGGAATCTTCAAAAGCTTCGCCGGAATCCGCAAAACCTCATTCCATTTGCACCGAAAATCGCCAAAATTAGCTTGGATCTCTTCGAATCTTGTTGGATCTCACCAAATATGTCGAGATCTCGCCAAAATCAGCTTGTGATCTCACCAAATATGGTCGAGATCTCGTCGTAATCAGCTTGGATCTCCTCGAATCTCGCTAGATCTCACCAAATATGGTTAAGATCTCGTTGAAATCAGCTTGAATCTCCTCGAATCTCGTCGGATCTCACCAAATATGGTCGTTATCTCACTGGAGTTGGCTGGCTTTGTATATATCATTGGTCGGGTCGGGTGGCTAGGGTTTTGGAGAATAAAACTGTAACTCGACCTGTCGACGTCAGGTCTTGGGCGCGAAACCCGTCATCGACTGATGGGAGCGTCGGTTTGGTCTGAAATTGGGTTGGGATTGGGCGGGTTCTTCGGGTTGGCGGGTTTGAGTTGGGTCTGGACACCCCTAGTGTCAATGGCATTCTAACAAAGTACTCGACCTCCAAAATCAACATTTACATCCCGTCGAAGAATTTATTTCTTCTTCCCAATTGTGAAGCCATGTTAGTTTATTCAAGAAAAAAGAGATATGGTACATCCTTTTGAACGTAGGAGTATGTACACGTATAAACATGTTTGCCATCTGTCCCGTGCATTTAAGTGCCGGACATGACACTTGTTCAAAATTAGTCACGTGTCAATCTCCTCTCCCAGCAATTGCTGCAGTGCATTGGATGACTCTGGGATTCACATCAGCTGCAACACCTGGTACAATACCTTCATTTTCTTCACAATTATTTTAACTTTTTAACTTTAATATTTTAACTCTTTTTTAATATATTTTATTTATGTCTGAGATTAAAAGTTGTTTTTTTAACTTTCAATCTCAGCCACTGATTAAATATTGCACCAAGTGCAATATCCTAAGTGTTGCACCTGATGCAAATCCGATGACCTTGTCCTAGAGGTCTACTCTATTAGCATGATGCGCTTTAATTCGTCTACAAACTTCCATTCTTATTAGCTACTACATGTTAGTTTATTCAAGAAAAAAGAAATATACATTACTGAATGTTAGTTTATTCAAGAATAAAGAGTTATAATACCTCATCAAAAAAAAAGAAAAAAAAAAAAAGAGATATAATACATCCTTTTAAACATTGGAGTATATATATATATGTAAGTATAAACGTGTTTGGCTTATGTATCATGCATTCAAGTATGGTACATGATACATATTTGAAATTTGCCACATGTCAGTCTCTTATCCCATCAAGTGCTCTAGCGCACTAGATGGAAGCCTTGTCAAGAGGTATCCTCTGTCTGCATATGATGCATTAATTTGTCTATAAACTTCCATTCTTGTTAGTTGCTAGTTGCTACATGTTATTTTATTCAAAAAAAAAAAAAGAGATGAGATACATGGTTTTAAAAATCAGACCGGGTCAAATTGGATTTGCCTCCGGTTCTCATTTTTTACCAGTTTTTTATTAATTTTCCCCGTTATTCATCGAGTTTAGGCATTTTTTTCAGATGGGACTGGTCTCTGATTCTCGGTTCAACCGGTCGGTCTAGTTCGGTTTTTAAAAACTGAGATATAGTACATCTTTTTGAATGTAGGAGTGTGTGTCTTTATATATATATAAATATGTTTGGCTTCCATCCATAGATTTGAGTACTAAACATAACATGTCCAAAATTAGCAGCGTGCCAGTCTCCTGTCCCATCAACTGCTCTAGTGCACTGGATGAAAGGTCTATATTGTTAGCATGATACATTAATTCATCTATAAACTTCCATTCTTATTAGTTACTACTCGTTCATAGTTAATATGTTTGGCGTCTCACCCAAATGCAAATTTGTCAAATAAATAAATAAATAAATAAATATATATATATATATATATAAACGTATTTGGCTTTTGTCCATATATTTGAGTATTGGACATAACACATCCAAAATTAACAACGTGTCAGTTTTCTATCACATCAACTGCTCTAGTGCACTGGATTGATGGAAGGTCTATTCTATTAACATGATACATTAATTAATTTGTAAACTTCCATTCTTATTAGTTAGTACGCATTCATAGTTAGGGCGGCACTACTCTGTATTCAAGAGGTTCAAATGAACCCCCTTACTTCAAAAAAAAAAAATTATATATATATATATATAATTTTTTTTTTTGTTAGTTTAATACTTTAATTTATTTTTAAAAATATTTTTTCACACCCTGACTTAAATTTTGCACATCCTTATTACAAGATTTCCAACTCTAAGAGTAAAGAGTAAGTGTTTGTGAATTGTAAGTGTCACTCTTTTTTACAAATTTATATTGTGTGTGTGAGTGTGTCTAATATTGATTATGTGCATCACTTTTTATTATAATGTTATTTGTGTAAATTATGATGCGTGTGGACGTTTGTGTATATAATATAAATTTGTATAATTTAATAATTAGGAAATAGAGATGGTTTCTTACATATGTGTATATTGTTATCATGTTATAATAACCTTTTGTTATAAACTTAATAAAATTTAAGAAAAAAAATTGTAAAGTTAGTGTTTGTCCAAGCATTTGATTGGTTAAGTAAACATATAGTGTATAATTTTATGTATGAATAAGTGCGGTTGTGTATGTCAATAATTAATACAAAGCTAATGAGTTTAGTTTAGTCATTTAGTTTAAAATATTTTTATAAAAACAACAACAAATAGATAATAACAACTGCATAAAAATAAAAATGTTAGATAAAGTTAACAAAATAAAATAGTCATAAGCTGATAGCTACCCACATTGGCAATAGATACTCGTAATGAACTATTATATAACAATTCAAAATTTGAAAATTTGTAGAAGAAAATCATAAAACTTCATGTATTAATTTTTTGGTAAAAATGCAAAACTGACCCTCTAACTTTCACGTTTTTTCATTTCAGTCATCTAACTTTTTGTTTTGTCAATTCCGTCCTCTAACTTTCAATTTTTGTCAATTTAAGGCTCCATTACAAATCTGTTACTGCTGCCAAAACAACGCCATTTTCATGGTTTTTTTTTTTTTTAATTAGGAATTTAAAAAAAAAAAAATGAGAGAAGAAGAAGAAAACATTAAGGGGAACAACGTCGTCGTTCCCCTTCCCTGAATCAAATCAAAACAAAACAAAAAAAAAAAAAAAAAAAAGGGATTCGTTCCCCTTCACTGAATCAAAACGAAAAAAAGGGATTCAAGTATCAAATCCCTAGCTTTGAGTCCTTGAGAGAGAGAGTGAACCGGTATAAAAGAAGAGCTCATCAATTCCACTTCCACTTCCAATTACTCCCAATCCGACCTTAACCTCGTTGCGCTCAACCAGATTTCATTGAATAAACAAATTCAACAAATTCTCTTATCCCCACACCGCACCGAAAACTTCTCTCAGGGCTTTGAACCCATCAATGTTTCCGATCCTCGTTTCAAGTTCGACACGTGTGCCAAGGTGGGTTAGAAGAACAAGAACGAGCGAAGAACCATTGAATGGAAACCCAAACCGAATAAATACTTGTTTGCGATTTGCTTATCGGGGCAAATGTCCAACCATTTGATTTTCTTGGAGAAGCACATGTTCTTCACTACTTTGCTTAACCGGCTCACTCTCTCTCTCTCAAGGACTCAAAGCTAGGGATTTGATACTTGAATCCCTTTTTTTCATTTTGATTCAGTGAAGGGGAACGAATCCCTTTTTTTTGTTTTGATTCAGGGAAGGGGAACGACGATGCCATTCCCCTTCATGTTTTCTTTTTCTTTTTCTTTTTTCTTTTCAGATTTTTCTTTTAATTCCGAATTTATAAAAAAAAAAATTTAAAAATTAAAAAATAAAAATAAAAGGAAGAGAAAAAAACCATGAAAACGGTGTCGTTTTGACAGCAGTAACGACAACAGTAACAAATTTGTAACGGAGCCTTGAATTGACAAAAATTGAAAGTTAGAGGACTGAATTGACAAAACTGAAAGTTAGAGGACTGAAATAAAAAAACGTGAAAGTTAGAAGGCCAATTTTGCATTTTTGCCTTTTTTTTTTTTTGTCAATAACTCGACATATTCAAGTCATTTTTTTATTAAAATTTTTTAATGACCCCTAAACAAAATTTCTGAAACTGCCACTATTCATAGTTAATATGTTTGACATCTCACCCAAATGTGAATTTTTCAATTTCAAATTTAATCAATAAAATATAATGGATAAGGCAATAGGTAATCAATAAAATTAAGTTATAATTATAACTCAAACATACTAAAAAGTAAGACATTATTGGTGGAGAGAAAATTTTCAGTACGGCATTGAATAGTAAGGAATAAAGGGTTCTTATCAGCACGAATTTAGAAATTATTAAACATTGTTAATAAGCCAGAACTTTGGACACTAGTATCTGGTGCATATAAACAAAAGCAAAAGAATAGGAAATCGAACGAGCTCGGATTTGCTAAAAAGAGAAAGTCATTACACATTAACTGATAGCTAGTTTATAAATTTTGTTTTTCATAATGCGTAAGCTACATATTGTTGACCAGCCTGCATGCATCACTTAACTTCTGCTATTGTTGTCCTAACAAGTTACAACAATGCTGCAGAGTAAAAAAGTAACCAATAGTTTTCAAGAAAATAATGATATTGATGGGATAAAAAGTAAAAAGAAAAATAACACACAATTTTCTTGATATAACGTAATGTTTGTGAATTTTGTCACTATGCCTTTGTCTATTATTCAGTACTTCTAGAATAATTTATGAACTTTTGTCACAATGCCTGTCACTAATTTAACATGGAACCTACATCTGGTTTGTGCAGTGGAGCTGACGATGTCACTTTGATTGAAGCATGGTTATTTGATGCAGGGATCACTGGCCTAAAAGAATATCAGTCCTCGGAAACTACAGAAGGCACTCCGGTTATTCAAGTAGACCCTTCATTTGAAGGAAGGGATGGTGGGATTGGCAGATTGTTGAAGTCGAATGCAGTGGCAGATGTGGAAAACCAAGAATACTGGAGCTTTCTTCTAGCCATAAATGTGCTATTTAACAGTATTCCTTTTCACGGACATAATTCATTTGGGTATGAGAAGGAAGGGATGTGGTGGTGGGAAGAAATGGATCAGGCTAAGGAGTGTGGCCTATATAAGGCTATGGAATTGGATCATTTGAGGGTCTTTTGAGAATGGCTTCCATTGATCTTCTTGTACAGAACTAGAATCACTGAGCAGCAGTGATATGCATCCATATAAGTGCTGCTTTTGCTGCAATGTGCTTGGTAATGATCCTATGTTCTTGTACTTACAATGAGAAGAGTTCCCCTTTACAACTTCAAGTTTATAACCTTTTGTGATCGTGAATTGCAGACTGTAAACATGGTCCAAAAGTCTATCTGCCCCTTTGTTCTTGTGTTTTCACAAAACTAAATAGTGGAAGGCAAACATAGGGAGCATTAATTAATTGTAGTGGTAGTGATGAATTTACTCATCCTATCGTATCTTAAACAAGAATATGCTTGTTAAAATTAGAAGTTTCATGTACTACAATAATGTGAGTCTTCTTTTCTTCAATGGTGAGAAAGACTTCCGAGTTTTAATTTTAATGTTTATGATATATATTATTGTATATTGTATGCCTTTTCTTGGCCACATTTCGTGTGCTTTTTCCAAACTCGAATATAACTTTGCTTTTCCCCTTTTTGATTGAATAAAATTTCCCCTTTTCCCTTTTCAATTATCTACTGTATTAAGGATTCGTTTGAATATAACTGAAAACTGAAAAACACTTTAACAAAATAATTTTTAAATATGTGAAAAGTACTGTAAAATCTATTTTTAATGAAAAAGTTACTAAAAATTGAAGGTTGTAGGCTCCATAAGTGAAAAGTTGCTGAAAAATAGCTGAAAAAATTGCTGAAAAAGTTACTGTATACTGTTCCTACCCAAAGTTAGTATTGTTCACATTCCTAAGTCAACAATCACGGCTTGAAAAAAAAAAGGAAAGAAAACGCAAAACATAGACGTAAGAAGCACGTTTTGCACTTCCAGACGCACACTAATCGTCAATCTCAATCTCAATCTTTGCAAGAGTTAGAAAAATTATATTGAAAATTTTCTGTGCAAATTTTATCCTACAACCCAGCCTCTCATCCATTATTTGATTTGATTGTGAATTAATCTCCAAATTAACGGTGATGAGCCTGGATTTGAAGACACTTAAAGTATGGTTTACAAAATAAAAGCGGCATATCACGGGTTTGAGAATATAAATTAGCCTTTTCAAAAATAAAAAATAAAAATTTGGGAGGCCCAGTGCACATGGTTCTCACACTACTAGTTTACTTCACAAATTAAAGGAATGCAGTTGGAAAAGAATTTCACAAATGGACTAAAAAATGCGGGTAAGCAATAGTTTTGAATGCTATGCACTATGTAAAGCCTACGGAACAGTTTTATATTAAGGAGAAGATTCATATTACAGAATTGCTTGTTTGGATGCCTCGAATTCCCATATGGCAGCTTACATGACTGGGACGATTTACTCCTAGTTCCCTGTAGTCTTGATTACCTATGAGCAGCCAAACCAACCCACGCATGCTGTCCACTGAATCAAGCTAGCTCAAACATTCAAATTGCCCTGTACGCTTTGCACATCTTCTTCAGTTCCAGCATAATCCCATTTCTTTGGAAGCATAACATATATGCTCCTTAGTTGACATATCATATCACTGTTTCTTAAGCTATAAAGCTACTAAAGGTGAAAAGAAGAAAAAAAAAAAAAAGAAAAAAAAAGAGAAGGAATTAAGCTCTTAAGACATTTGACAAGAGCTCATACAAATTGTGTATCTTCAGGCTTTCTTCTGCTTGATTGGTGACAGAAAGAGAAATCGAAAGATCCAAGCAGCCAAAGCTGATCCAGCGAAGGGACAAACCCAATAGACATAAAAATGTTCCCAAGTGTTATGTCGATCGTTCACAAATGCCCAGCCAAAGGCGTTGGCTGGATTCATGGAAGGCCCTGTATAACCAGACCCTGCAACAACCAAACCCATTGTAGCCACAGCAATCAACCACACCTTCAAAAGTGGGTTTTTAGGACCCCGGATCACAATAAAAAGGATAGTAAAGTTAATCAGAAAAGTCAACACCCCCTCTGCTATGGCTCCACTATGCAAGTCCACTTGCAAAAAAGGTCCCTTTAGCCTGGGCTTGTATTGGCTTGGCATCAATTGTAGTATAGCCATGGCACCACCCACTCCACCAGCCGCCTGAGCTGGAAAGCGAGCGGCCAGGGAGATAAGAGAGGATTCAGGTTTAAGACCTGCTGTGTAGAACGAGAGAGTAGTGGATGGATTGAAGCTAGCACCACCCAAGGCTGCGCCAATTATGCTGAAAGACAATACAAGAATGGTGGCGATGATGGTGGTGATGAATAAGCTTACCAATGGATTGGCTTGAACACCAAGGTATGTAGCTATGATAGTAGTGAGAACTCCCATCAATGGTGTGCTGAACACCCACAAGGATGTCAATAAGGCATCTCCTGTTGCCTCCTTCACCACGCCCATCTTTCTTCTCTTTGCTCTCTCTCTCTCTCTCTCTCTCTCGCTTTAACTGCCTTCTATTATCAGCACTTTCTAGGCCTATGTATTGTCTGTTTCCTTCTACAAAATAAGATTAGAAACAAAATAGCCACCTGGGAATTTCAGCTTGGCTCAAAAAGAAACAAAAAAAAAAGAAAATGGAGATGCTTTACAAGCTTGGAACTTTGTTATATTGGTGGCTAGTGGAGTACCGTAAGCTTATCTTTAAGCCATTCGGTTTGAGGCCTCAAAAGAACTTTCACACATCTCACCTACCCTTCTTCCCATGCTTACTCACTATCTACCCAAAAACTGAAAATAAAAATATAATAAAAAAAGTAAAAAACAAAACATGAGTGACAGGCGTGAACATTTTTTTATTTGTAATGGAAGGTACAACAACGTGGTGTAAAGTGTGGTTTATATTAATCCATGAGAAAAGTGACGCATTTTGTCGCAAGTCCAAGATAATATGTATTAAGTCCAATTCTATTCAACATCTATTGCTTGGATCTGTGATGCTTGAGCTAAAGTGACAGGAATTGTCATAAATTCTTGTAAATGACAACTTTTATAAGCTAATTCTAGCCACTTGAAACTGTCATTGAAAAGAGATGATTATCGGTCAACTGGGTGGGTGTATCACATGCCAAAGTCATGATTCCCCCTTCAAATGCAACTACCCTCGATGTTAATTTCGCTGCTCCAAGCCCACGCCTTTTGTGGTCCTAACCTAAGCCGTTAACATATTTAAAACATTTAATATGTGCGTCTGATTCAAGAAGCTGTAACTAACTAGTCGAGGAGGTGATTTAGTTGGAATCCCACATTCGATATGAAGTCGTAGAATATTTTACAATGGGTAATTTGCTATTGCATACAAAGTACGCACTCACTTTTTTCATTAAATAGTGTGTGCAAAATAAACATTAATCTTCAAGAATGTGAGGAAAAAAAAAATCTCAAGTTTAACATTAAAAACGGATATTTAGGAGAAAGAGATGTGGGTTCTTGTGTGGAACTTATGGTACGATCCACACTCCCATTGAGAGGAGGGAAGACTCTTATCGTATAAGTAAATAATATCTCCTTTCATTAGAGACTTAAAATAGATGAAAAAAAGTGTCAATGACCCCTAGAGCACTTGGGTAATTTCCCAACTAGTTGAAGTTACAAGTAGGAATGTGCATGGGTCAAGTTGAGAGGTTTTTTAAACCCAACTCATTATAGTGAGTTAAAAAAAAAAATTCAACCCAAGTCAGCCCATCACAGGAGTCCAACTCAACCCAAATAAATCAGGTTAGACATTTTTTTTAATTAGTATCATTATTAAATTGAGTATTAGACGTTTATAACACCACCACAGATGATAGCAAATTTATATTAAAATAATCCTGAGTATAATACCAAACCAACACAAACTATATGAAGAGGACTTAGGGTTTGGATTTTATTTAAAAAAGAAGCAAAAAAAGTAAATAAAAAATTGTATAATAAATTTTTAAAATTTTAAATATATGTTAAATATAAATGGGTTGGATCAGGTTGAGTTAAGTGAATTTGTGAATCTTATGACCCAAACTCAACCCGACCCACTGTAAAAAAAAAGAATTCACAACCCAACCTACTGGGTTAGGTTAGATCGAATCGATTTTGGGGGGTTGGCGTGTTGGCTGTACACCCCTAATTACAAGTGATTTTCATTGAAATTCAAAGTGCGATAAAATATTTTTGTTTATTAGGTTTTTTTTTTTTTTTTATAATGACAATGAGATCTTTTTGAGGTTTTAACTAAATTCTTGTATTTCATTTCGGTAGTGTTAAAATATATATAACGTCCGCTCTTAATGATAGCTCTTTATCATCAAATTAAGACACCAATCAGTTTTTGGTATAAATAAGAATTGAATCCAAGATTTCTTATTCAACTATACAAGACTATATATATTGATAAAAGAAAAGATGATGCAATTAGATTGGGCTTCCTTCCTTGCAACCAAAACTTTATCCAGTAGTTTAGTAATTCACTAATCCCTGATATAAATTAGGCCTGAACCAAGCAAAAAACACAGTGGTCCAATATTTGGTTGGGCTCTCCAGAACAGATGCGACCCTGTGCGGGCTTAATTACATGTAGGCCAGAAGGTACTAATAGCTAATAAGTAGTGTAACGTTACTAAAGTAAAGCTGAGCGGGGCAGGGTCGAAGGCTCTGCTCCGTCCATATTGGGCCACATTATCTAATCCCCACTACAATTAATTTGAAAACTTTTTTAAATAAAACCGTTTTTTTTTTTTTAAGGAGAATAAAAACGTTAACATTAGAAAATAAAAATAAAAATCATTAAAAACTACATTAAAATTTTAGATTTCTTTTTTTTTTTTGAGAAACAAAATTTTAGATTTCATATATTGAAAAGAACTATATAAGTTGAAAAATGCAATGTCCAACGTCCATAACATTTTTATAATATTTTTAGTAACAAATGTTAAATGAAAAATTGTTACTAACTGTTACTGATTAGCAACAAAATAATTTTAAATGTGAATTTAAATTAAAATCAATAAAAATTTATGATATAAAATTTGTTATAAAAATGTTGTAGACATATCTCTTCTCAAGTTCAAGTTGAGTTTACACAAATGAAAAAAAAAAAAATATATATATATATATATAATATCTCTTTTTTGTTTCCTTTTAGCAAGATATCTTTAATTAAAATTTTAAATAAAAATAATACTAAAATGGTATAAGTGGAATTTCAAAAAAGATATAAAATTCCTAAATTTTTTGTTGAGTTCCATTAATTTTAAGGCAATTACATTTTAAACCTATTACGTTCAAAACGTTTTATCAATCAATTTTTTCTTTCTTTTTTTCTTTTTTTTGTAGATATTTATGACATTTATTAGATCCAGAATTGTGTTACAGCTGGAAGCCTGGAATATAGTGTCTAACTCGTTTATTTTCAAGTTTCAGCATTGATTGGACCCGCTATGAAGGGCACCGGCCACCGGTCCACTTTTAGTTTGTAGTTGGCAATTGTTTAAAAATCGGCTTTTTTTTTTTCTTTTTTCTTTTTTACTTTTTTTTTTTTTTTGCGGCTTATGTTACCGTTTAGGTTATTTTTTATTATTCATGAATCTAATTATACAATTTCAATTATCTTTTAATTTTATTTACCGTATTTTTACTTTCTAAAAAAAATATCTACCCTATTTTTAACAAAAAAAATCAATTTCAAATAAATAAGTTATTTCAAAATGAACTCTTAACGAGTCAGAACTCTCCTCTCTATAGTATTGATAGACCTTGCAATCTGCATATTGGTAAAGGTAATAAATAAATTTTTGAAAAATTATAAATAATTAAAAAAAACATAAATTTTAGTTACAAATTTGATTGTATAGCTTATAGTTACAACTCCTACTAAAAAAAAACATTATTACATATTTTGAAAATCTAATATTTTAATTATATGTTCTTTATGTTTTTAACGTACATGTTAAACTTCGTGTGACTCAAATGTATTTACATTTCAATCCATAAAATTATTTTTTATACATAATTTTAGAGTACAAAAGCTTAAAATTTTAAACATTTTATTGATGATATAATTATTAATCTTTAATTTTCTGAAAAAATTGCAAGAATTGAGAATATAAAAAAAAAAAAAAGTAATTTAATGGTGGATTTGTTATAATTTATATTCAATAAAAAGATATTAAATAGAGTTGTAGTAATTGACTACAAACTAATTCGTAGCCAAACTTTGTTCAGCAAAAAAATTTCGACTTCAGATAAATAAGTTATTCTTAAATGGACTCTTAATGAGTCAGAACTCTACCCTCCATTAATAGACTTTGCAATCTGCATATTGGTACAGGTAATAAATAAATTTTTAGAAAAATTATTGTAGGGTCACAATTTAGGGCCTAAGCCGAAAGAAGAATTGGATGATGGCCTAATGAACTCAATACAATAAATTTGTAAAAAATGAGTTAAAGAGTTAGGCCTTAATGAAGTTAATAACGGCTACTATGGATTTAGAAGATGATCAAGTAAGAACAAGACTCATTGGATTGAATAAATTCACTGTCCGAGGAGATCATTCAGAGTATAAATCAATATGACTATTTATAAATACAACTTTCATTACTACAATGTTTCTTTTCTCTTTTTCTTCAATCCCTCTTTCATGGGAGATCTTTCACATTATATAGTTCTTTTCAGACCATCTTGATCCTACACTTGTTAATCATCTAAGTCTTCACTTGACTGCATGTCCCATCAAACATCCTCCTTGGCTTTCTATGAGTTGTGATAACTGAAACTGCACTGTTCAGGGATCTTCTTCATATAAATGCGGCCAGAAAAGTTGTTGCAGTATATTTAATGCGGTGGTAGCAGTTTTTCCTTTAGATATTTCTGAGTTTCTATCGCTTTTGTATGTGCACGAGGCTCATCCTTATTGTTGAAACTTCCTAGAAGATCACCAAGATTGCCCAAATACAGATTTGATCAGTATTCATCGTATCCGAGAAGGAGGTCCTCCTTGGACTATATTCCTCAATTCCTTCCTTATGAGACTCTCAACTTGGGGTCAATCATTTACTCCTCCTCGGACATATCCATGTTCCCAAATAAGACCCAAGGCCCAATATACAAATTTGGACTCTTACCCCCCACAATTATAAATAAGAAAAACATAAATTTTAGTTACAAATTTGATTGTATAGCTAATAGTTACTACTCCTACTAAAAAAAAACATTATTACATATTTTGAAAATATAATATTTTGATTGCATGTTTTTTATGTTTTTAACATACATGTTAAACTTCGTGTGACTCAAATGTATTTACATTTCGATCCATAAAATTATTTTTTATACATAATTTTAGAGTACAAAAACTTAAACTTTTAAACATTTAATTGATAATATAATTATTAATCTTTGATTTTCTGAAAAGATTGCAAGAATAGAAAATATAAGAAAAAAATATAATTTAATGGTGAATTTGTTATAATTTATATCCAATAAAAAGATATTGAATAGAGCTGTAGTAATTAACTACAAACTAATTCATAGCCAAACTTTGTTTGTATATATATAATGAATGTAATAACAAAAAATAAATGTTCAATCATGAGTTGTACTATATATTTAAAAAAAAAAAAAGCTTGTCTCCACTCATTTGTCTGGTTAGTGGTTAATGATATGACTTATCTTTGACATGATACATAATCAATTCCAATTTTTTGACACCAAGATTGTTGTTCAGTTGTTGTATTTTGTTGTCTAACATTGTTAAGAAGATAATTAGATGACTTCACAGACCTATAAATCTTACTTTTCAGCAATTTTTTTATTAAAAATAGGTCTTACAATATTATTTACACATTTAAAAATTATTTTGCTATAATGTTTTAAGTTTTCAGTTTTCAACTGTATCCAAATGGACCCTTAATACTCAACAAAAGATAAAAGAAGAACAGGTGTTATTAATTAAGCTAAACTCATTACACCGAGATTATCTGTGTCGCTGCGTAATATTTTCTAATCGAAGAAAAACAGGGGAGAGAGAAGAAAAAGTGTCTATCAAGAATAACCTAATAAAAATCAACAATCAACAATAAAGTTTCTCTGTGTAAAGACGTGGGATTTTCCCTTCCACTTTCTTTACATAGTAGAATTAGAGTGTCCCTTCTTAGAAGGTGGTTTAGTTTCCTGGGAGTAATACTGTTATTCCTAGGCTAGTTTGGTTTTTTCTTCTGGGGTTGTTGGGAAACAGATTTGAGTGTGAGTGAGAATGGACGAGTTGGCTCAATCATGGAATAGGCTTACTCTTTCTGAGAGAGAAGGGCCAGGTTGCTGCTTACTGGATGACGAAGAAGTTGAGATGTTCTCCATTGCTGCAAAGTTCCTTACTAAGCGGGCAATCAATATGGAGATTATAGCAAAAACGTTTACCCCATTATGGAGAGCTCGAAATGGTTTCAAGATTCAGCCTTTTGGTGATCATAAAATCCTATTCTCTTTTGACAATAAGGAGGATGTGGATAGAATTTTAGAGGGCGAGCCCTGGAGTTTTGATAAGCATCTCGTGGTGATGAGTCGATATGAGAATGAGGCACCGCTTGAAGAAATTCAATTTGTGAAAACAAAGTTTTGGGTTCAGGTGCATGGTATTCCATTTAAATATATGACTATTGAGGCAGCAAAAAAAATATGCAGCGTGGTGGGAGAAGTTTCAGCACCAAAGGATCCAAAATTATACGATGGAGGTCATTTTATGCGCTTACAGGTATCTATCGATTTATCTTTACCGTTGTGCCGTGGGAGATTGATCTCGGTTGGTGATGGAGGAAAGCAGGTATGGATCTCTTTTAAGTATGAAAGGCTGCCAAATTTATGTTACTGGTGTGGGCAACTTACTCATGATGATAGAGATTGTGGATTGTGGATTGAAAGTGAGGGCACACTTAAAGTAGAGCAAAGAGAGTTTGGACCACAATTGAGGGCACCTCCCTTCGTTGCAACAAGGAAAAATACAATTCTGGTTCCTGGGTTTTATGAAGCAAGGAAGAAGATGAGCTCGAAGCCAAGTTCGTCGGAAGTTCATGATCATGGCAAATCTCCAGATTCAGGCCGAGAAAGGATGTCGGAGCAGACACAAGGTGTAACGGCAGGCAGAGAGGAGTGCATTGATACTGAAATTAATTCCCTATTAATGCGCAATAAGGGGGACAATAATATTAAGGAGGATACGGCTGTACAAGGCAGAATGAATGGAGACTTTATGAAGGCAGTAAAGTTTCCTTACGTAACCGTAGCTGAGGTGGAACCAAATATTGAGGAATTAAGTCTGGCAAAGGAATTTGGGGCGGCTGCTATCAGAGGGCTGGATAAGAAGGGAAGTAAAAACCCTAGCTCACGTGCCACTTTAAGTCAATCCTCACAACTTAAACAAGCACGTGATCATCAAGAGGCTAGGGTTATTCACAAGGGAGCCTCTACCTGGAAACGTAGAGAAAGAAGAATTACGGATGACAGAACAGAAAGCTCCAGGTCCGTTGGGAAGAAAAGAACAATAGAGGCTGAACAATCTAATCCGAATACAAAAAGGTTTCAGGTGACCTTCAGAGATGAAAACACACTTTCAGGAATGGCGGGAGCTGATGTCCAGCCCCGCCAAGAGCAATGAGTTGCTTAGCTTGGAACTGTCGCGGGCTTGGGAACCTGCGTACAGGGAAAGAGCTCGTTGAAATTGTACGGGCAAAAGATCCTGCTGTAGTGTTTTTAGCCGAGACACTTACGGACGATGCAAGGCTAGAGTTTATTCAAAGTAGTATTGGTCTGGATCATAGATGGGTGGTTCCAAGAGTGGGAAGGAGCGGTGGATTGGTTATGTATTGGAAAGATTCAGTAAATTTGAAGGTGGAAGGTTCTGATAGGTATTATATTGATGCCGTGATTGATAAAAATTCAGAGAATGAATGGAGACTAACAGGGTTTTATGGTGAACCCGATACAGCTAGAAGACATGAAGCTTGGAGTAAGCTGAGGAGTTTAAATTCTCAATCGGAGAAACCTTGGCTTTGCGTTGGGGATTTTAACGAAATTGTTAGACAGGATGAGAAATTTGGGGGTGCAAGTAGACCCCATTGGCAAATGCAACAATTTAGGGAGGTGATTGATGAGTGTGGTTTCATGGATTTGGGGTTTGAGGGCTCGAAGTTTACTTGGAGCAAGCACTTTGAGGATGGAAGATCAATTTGGGAGAGGTTAGATAGATGTTTGGTAACTAATAACTGGTTCATGAGGTTTGCAGGTTCAAAAGTGTTCCACTTAACTTGTTCATCATCAGATCATGTTCCAATCCTCATCTCACTCTCGGGTTTGATTCCACCGGTTCGGAAAAAATTATTTCGTTTCGAACAAATGTGGCTTTCAAACTCAAGTTGTGAGGAAGTGGTGTTCTCGGCATGGGGAAGTGGGAGGGGGCACGGTGATGGGGAAAGTATTTTGAGGAAAGTGGAGAGGTGCGGGAGAGATTTGGGGCATTGGGAGAAAAATGTCTTTGGTAATGTAAGAATGGAGTTGAATCGGTTAAAGAAGGTTTTAGCCAGAGAGGAAAGGGTTGCAATGGTTAGTGGGAATAATCTCCGGATTAGACAAATCAAGAGAGATATTGAGGTGTTACAAGAGAGAGAAGCTTCTATGTGGGCTCAACGTTCAAGAATTCTATGGGCTAATCAAGGGGATAAAAACTCGAAGTATTTCCACTGTTGTGCTACAAAGAGATTCCGGAAGAATACTTTGGAAGGAATTAGAGATGAGGAAGGGGTATGGAAAACTTCTAAAGAAGATGTTGGTGAAGTTATGGTAAACTACTTTAAGTCACTTTTTACTTCTACAGAGGGTAATGTTTCTGCCAGCATGCTTGAATGTGTGCCTACATTGATTGATGAAGAGATGAATACAACCCTTTGTAAGGATTTTGAGGAGTGGGAAGTCAATAGTGCCCTTCAACAAATGTCTCCCCTGAAAGCACCTGGACCTGATGGTATGCCGCCACTATTCTACCAACATTTTTGGAGCACAGTGAACGAAGATGTAACTTCTTCCATATTGTCTTGGTTGAATTCAGGTACCATACCATCTCCCTTAAATCATACATATATTACTCTTATACCGAAAATAAACTCTCCTGAATATGCCCACCAATTTCGTCCCATTAGCCTCTGCAATGTACTTTACAAAATATACTCAAAAGTCCTTGCCAATCGCCTGAAAAAAATACTTCCTTCTATTATAACTGAACACCAATCAGCCTTCACAAAAAATCGTTTAATTTCAGATAACATCTTGGTTGCTTTTGAAACCCTACATAGCATGAAAAACTATAAGGGTGGTTCATTTGGGTATATGGCACTTAAACTGGATATGAGCAAGGCTTATGACCGGGTGGAGTGGTATTATTTGGAGGCTATAATGATGAAGATGGGTTTTAGGGAGAGGTGGATAAAACTTGTAATGGGGTGTGTGAAAACAGTTTCATATTCTGTTTTGGTGAATGGTGATCCATGTGGAATGATTAGTCCTACTAGGGGGATTAGGCAAGGAGACCCACTCTCCCCTTTCCTATTCCTTCTTTGTACGGAAGGGCTGAATGGGTTGATAAAGAAGGCTGATTTACAAGGAGAGATTAATGGTTTCTCCCTTTGTAGGAGAGGCCCAAAACTAACTCATTTGCTTTTCGCAGATGATAGTCTTATTTTTTGCAGGTCCACTATGGAGGAGTGTGACAAGGTGCTGGAGTTATTATACAAGTATGAGGAAGCCTCGGGACAAAAAGTAAATAAAAGCAAGACCTCTTTGTTCTTTAGTAATTTTGTACCGGAAGAAGTAAAGCATGGAATAAAGGTGAAATTGGGAGTACCAGAGATTAGGAACTATGAGAAATACCTTGGGTTGCCTTCTCTAGTCGGTAAAAGGAAAAAAGAGAGTTTTAATTTTATAAAGGAGAAGGTGTGGAGGAAACTTCAAGGGTGGGAGGCAAAACTACTCTCCCAAGCTGGAAGGGAAGTGCTCTTAAAGGCTGTCATCCAAGCTATCCCTACCTACACAATGGGATGCTTTAAATTGCCGATAAGTTTATGCAATGAGATTGAGTCCCTTATTAAGAAGTTTTGGTGGGGACAACGGGGTGATCGAAGAAAGATTCATTGGGTGAAGTGGGAGGATTTGACAAAATCAAAAACCATTGGTGGTATGGGTTTTCGTGATCTTGCAATGTTTAATGATTCTCTTTTGGCAAAACAAGCTTGGCGACTTCTGCATGATAAGTCCTCACTCTTCTACAAGGTTTTTAAAGCTCGTTTCTTCCCTAATTCTTCAATAATGGAGGCTGCTGATTCGAGGTTAGGTTCCTATGCTTGGAAGAGTATCCTTAGGGGGAGGGATATAATTAAAAGGGGGGCAATTTGGAGGGTTGGAAGGGGGGAAAAAATCAATATATGGCAGCAACATTGGCTGCCAAGAAAACACCCTCCAAGTTTGCCGATATGTCCATTGGAGAGTTTTGAAAATTGCACGGTGGATTTGCTCATAGACCAGAACACGAGAACATGGAACGAGGGGCTGATTGATGGTTTATTTGTGGAAGAGGATGCTGAGTTGATCAAGAGGATTCCTCTTAGCCGAACAGCAAAGGAGGATTCTTTGTATTGGCCATACTCCTCATCAGGTCAATACACTTGTAAGTCCGGGTATGTGTTCCTTAAACAAGAATCTGAAATGGAAGCAAGCCATCAAGCCCCTCCAACTCATGACAAACAGCTCTGGAAGAAGATTTGGCAGCTGCGTGTTCCTCCAAAAATTAAAAACTTCCTTTGGCGTGCGTGTCGGAATGTTCTACCCACAAAACAGGCTTTGTTGAAGAGGAAAGTGACAGCTGATCCGATCTGTGAGAGGTGCCGTTCTGCTGTAGAAGAATCTGTGCACGCTGTTTGGTCTTGCTCGGAGTTGGGAGAGGTTTGGGATGTGGGTGAGGAGTGGTGTTTCAGGTCTGAAATGGAGTTTACAGATGTTAAAGAACTGCTGTCCTGGTTGTTTGTAGAGGATAAATCAGTTGAGTTATTTGCTTTCACGGCTTGGATGGTATGGAATCAAAGAAATAAAATTCGGACCTCCCAAAATGCTGTTCCGCTCCATCTGGTAGCTGAACAAGCAAAACAGAAATTGAATCAATTCAAAGCTGACTGGCGGAATCCTGGAGTGATGGTCACGGACAGAATTGTTGGAGGCTCTAATTGGTTATGTCCGCAAGATGGTTGGGTTGAAGCAAACTTTGATGGAGCAGTCTTCAGTGAGTTCAATCAGTCAGGAGTTGGAGTGGTAATCAGGGATAAAAATGGTGCTGTGATGGCCTCCTGTTCAGAAAAAATTCTTCATGCATACAAACCGGATGAGGTGGAGGCTCTGGCTGCTCTGAAGGCAGCCTCTCTTGCACGTGATTTGGGCTTTCAAAATGTGATTCTTGAAGGTGACTCTCTTTGCCTCATCAAAGCTTTGAAGTCAGCAGAGGATAACCTTTCTCCAATAGGTTTGCTGGTAGACGATGTGAAGTGGGTTGGTAGAAGTTTCGAACAATTGGTGTACTCTCATGTTAAGAGAAACGGCAATAGTGTAGCTCATAGTCTGGCGAAAAATGCATTACGCATACCAGATTTACAAGTATGGATGGAAGATGTCCCATCGCATATTACTTCGATTTTAGATTTGGATGTAATAGTTTCAAGTTGAAATAAAATAAGTTAGCTTCTTTCTCAAAAAAAAAAAAAAAAAAAAGAATAACCTAATAAATATGCTTTGAACATTGGCATGCATGGTGATGGTGGATTTAACTTGCTTTTTCATAAGGTTTGGAACCAAAGTCTTCCTTGGCCATTAAGATTTGTTACTCATTATTGATGCACATGACGCGGTTTTCTTTGTCCAGCTTTGAATCCAACATTTATTCAAAAGTTGAAAAGAGGATAGGACTACAAATCACTTAAAAAATGTCTGCTGATCTGAGACAAGGTTCATGATAATTTAAGATATTACATTACTCTTAAATATTGGGGCAAAGCTTATACTCCGCTAAAAATCCATGGACCATGATGCTTCTCTTGGTCAACTATGTAGGCCAATAAACTCCATATTTCTTCACTTTTGCCCAAATTTTCAATCCTTAAATAAAAGTGTTGGCATTGAGATTAGTATGGCGTCCATGGATTGGTTGGGTATAGGTTGAGAATGGGTCTATCACTCGACCTGAGTATGTTAGATGAAAGGTTGTCGAAATTCATTGCCGATTGAGAGAGTAAGTGAATTTATTTGTAAATTTCATTCAAGTGAATGGTCAAGTTAAACAAAATATTTATACAAATTCAATTTCAGCCCTAAAAAATAACAAAGACCCAAGAAGAAGAAAATGGGAATCTTCACATAATTACAAATAATTAAAGAAGAAGAAGAAAATTTTCTCCCCATAGAAACCAACCCATTAACTAAAATCAAACAAACTCATTGAATTGCACAAACCCAAAAACTGAAAGAAACTCGTTTCCCTCTCAAAGCTCAACAAATTTTCATAGAAAAGTGACTGTATCTTTTCTTTTTCTTTTTCTTTTTCTTTTTTAATAATAAATAAATAAATAAATAAATAAATAATAATCCACTGCTTTAGATTTTGGCCATTTTGTTTAAGCAAGATATTATCTAGCATGTAAAGTGTTATGATCTTAGTGTCTTACATGGATTAAGAGCTTGACCATGTGTTTATAAACTCTTGAACGTCCTCCCCTTACAAGTTGATTTTCAAGGGTGAGTTCTGCCCATAAGTTTCTAACATTTAATATCAGAGCCAACCACCATGTCGAGTAATCAGACTTAGCTCATTGAGTATGAGATCAAATGAGTTGGGACTTTGTGGTCAGATCCAAGAGAGGGCGATCTAGAGGTTAGATTAAAATAACTAACGAGAGATAATGATGATCATATAAAATAAAGGGAGGGGTAAGATCTTTTATGGAGGGGTAAGTTTCTCCTGACTAGATTGAATCCATTCCATCTAACCCGGCTAGATTGAATCCATTCCCCAAGCTGATAATTACTATAAGCTTAGACCCAGTAGTTCGAGCTTGAATAGAAAAGTTAAGTTCGGGCGACCATGTTGGCAACTCATTAAGGTTAGAAACCCTAACCTTAGGGGTTTACGTATGAGGCATGTAAATGCAAAATGTTTTTTCCCAAAAATATTAATGATGATGCTATAATTGTTGGACTTCCATCCTTAAGCTACCACAATAGAGAAAATACCTAACCTCCTATTCTCTCTCTCTAAAATAAATATTAAAAAAAAAAAAAAAAGGTATGAACTACTACCCTTAGTTTTTAGATATCTAATCTGTTTTAATTATTTCCACAAAAAGAAAACCTATAGTGAAGGTCCTTTTATGTTGGGTGCAAATTTTATTACTAATAGATCTAGTGGCTAATGGGATGTGGCAACTTCATCTATTATATGTTGATCTTCCTTAATCATTAGTTTTGACCATCAAAGCACTCCTCTTAGAAGAGTTGCAAATTGACTTTAATTCAAGAAATGCTTACAGAATAGCTACTGGTTTAGATCATTAAACAATGACTTTGAATGGAAAATGGATGTGGAAATTGGAACCAAATATTCCCTCATAAAAATCAACTTTTCCACTGGAAGTGCATGTATAATAGTCTCGTAGTCAAGCATATCCTCTCTTCTAGAGGGTTACAAGGAGAGAAAAAATTGTGAATTTTGTGCTGCGAAACTAAAAATCATTTTACATGTGTTAAGAGATTGCCATTTAGCAAAATCATTTTTTGGAGTGAGGATAACAACACTCAATTTCATAGAATTTTTGTTTTCTTCAAGTTTGGAAGTATGGCTTAAGACTAATGCTAGTAACTCTTCCTCCTTCCACAACAAATCCTTTCAATAGGACACTATTCACTTTTAGAATCTAGTTGCTTAGGTCACAAAGGAATAAGAAAATTTTTCAACATGAAAATCCTAGACCAAATTTTCACAAAGAGGTGGAGATGTTAGCTATGGAATTCACCCACTCCATCATATTAAAAGGACATTTGCAAGTCTTTAACAATGATCTAAGTCAGATGATGGTTGGTTTAAACTCAATTCTAATGGCTCTTCTTTGGGAAATCTAGGACCAACAAGAAGTGGAGGGCTCTATAGAAATGCTGAAGGAGTGTGGGTCAAGGGGTATTCTAAAGTTGTTCATGCCGAACTATGGGTTCTTAGAGATGGATTCATATTGAGTGTTCAATTGAATATTCAAAACTTAGTAGTAAAGCTTGATGCTAGTTTAATAGTCTCTTTCATGAATATTGTTGATATAGCTAATGGTGAACTTGTTGCACTTATTGATGATTGCAGGGTGCAATTGAGACAAATTCCTTAAGTTTGGGTTAAGCATTGTTGTGTGGAAGTTAAACATTGTTTTGATGTTTTTGTAAGGAAGGGAGCCTTGTCGCAAACTGATTTATAATTTTTAATTATCTTCCATCTTAATTGGTGCTTTTGTTATTTTTAGACAATTCTGTATGTTGTGTGATTGCGTTTGTATTTTGTACCATTGGAACTTCAATTGCTTAGGGCCTGTTTAGTTGGTAATTTCTAGTATTATTGTTTAAAATGATGTGAAAACTATGGTTTAAAAAGTGTTGTGAAAACAGGTGTTTACAGCATTTATAAAGCAAAAAATGTGTTTGATACCACATTTCAAACAATATGTTTCAGTATGTGAAAAAAAATAATTGTGTGTTTGGTATATATGTATTTTTTTTTAAAGCTAACAAGCATAGTATAATTTAATATTTTTTTATTTGTGGAGAGAGAAAGTCGTATGCCCCATGGTTTATGTGTTGTCTAATCAAGTGGGCTTCATGGTTTCAACATATTTACAAAAATTCCATTGAACAACGTTGTTTGAAAATTGAAAACTTGTAAGAGGAGTTTTCTAAATTAAGTGTTTAAATACTCTAAAATGAGTAATATAACTAAAAAATTTTAGTAAAAATCACCCTTACCAAACGCCTTTTTTTTTTTTTTTTGGGATCTACCTTAACGAACTATAGGTAAACAGAAAATTTCATGGTAAATTCAAGAGATCAGATTTATTGTAACTCCAAGGTCCACTACATAAATCTCCACTTTAAGCGTGCCGCTAGTTACAATGATCATGTAAAATAGGTAAACCATTCCATCATAGCATTGAAATTAGTTTGCTTAAAATTTTCTCCCTATTTTTGGATAAAAATATAGTTTTCCTATTTTAGTTAATCATTTTTCATTTTCACCAGATTTTTTACTTTAAACCCTATTTCATTTCAATATTGTTGAGGGGAAAATTGATATTCTTGAATAAAATAGAGGGAGACCAAACTGAAACTCCACGTTGGGCTCTAAGATGATACCAAAAAGCTTTTGGTGTAGTGATAAGCACATCCAAGCAAGAAATAATGGCTGCATCTTAGCAAGATCAACATTAAAGTCCAATAAAACACTTCATAATAGTTAATTAATAGATTAGTGGTCCTGTTACAACAATGCAAGAAAATAAAACTCTTCAACAGTAGGATAAAATTAAACTGATGGCCCAGTAGACAATTATTAAACAAATTTAAGAAGATATTCACTTCAAAAAGTCCTTGTGTCTCTTGGTCAAAATGGTCTATGATACTTTCTGCTACTACTACATCAATATGAGGAAAAAAATTTCATTGTTACAAATATATTATATTCAATGGAACAAAAAAAAAAGAAAAAAAAAAAGAAAAAAAAAGAAGCAAAAACCAAACGTTACATGGTGAGAAGAAGAGGGTTATTTGGCATGATATGAACGGAGAGAGAGATTCCAGCTTAGTGCAGCAGATGTTGAACCAAGATTCTTGTGGAATATATATATAAGGGGCATATGTGGTGTAGTAAGGGCGATTTTGAGAGAGTGAGTGTGTAAGTTTGTAGTAAAATGGGGGAAGTAATGATAAGACTTGAGTCTTTAGTGGAGAAGATGGTTGTTTATAATTGATTAGGGAGTATTTATGGATTTAGAAAATGCAGAAAAGGAAAAGGAATGTTTGAGGCTAGGTGAGCGTGGGTTTTTATGGACTAAGAGAGATCATATATGAGCTGGGGGAAGCTAAACTACAAACTGAAATATGGCAAAGTAACAAGAATAACAAAAATTTCAGGGAGGTTGGTGTGTGTTGGTAGAGTTGATGTGATTACCCTTTTATAGTGGAGCTTAAGGGGGGGGGGGGTGATTAGCTAGAATCCAAAAACGTAAGGTTGATCAATAGGAAGAGGGGCAAACTGTACATCCTAGGATTTGCCTATAAATGGTGGATTTCTTTTGGGCTGCCTTACTTCTTTGGGAAATACCAGACATAGGAGAATATTTGGATAGTCTTACATTAAATGCTGAAATTTTTGGGATTGACTTCAGCCAATGGGATTAAGGCAGGTATTATGATAGAATTTTGATGCTGCTATTGAGATTTGGACCCTAGATAGTAGGATTCAGTACCTCAAGCCAGGTGTCAAATTTTAGGCCTACTTCAGAGGATTCTGCTAGAGATCCCTTTATGCCCTCTAAACTACATTTTTCCAAAATTTTCCCTTTAGGATTCATGGGCTTGGTGCATGAACCAATTCTTGAACATTTTTGGCTTTTATAGAGCCGATTTGCTGAGATTTAAGTAACTTAGTTATGGCTTCCTTCCACTAGAGATGGAGCTTTGAGGAGGATGATGAAATCCCATTACCATTAGACTTTAGCTGTTAGTACAACCTCTGGGTACTGTTCATGTCAGGGAGATAGTGGCAGAAAGTTGATGGGATAACCCTTAGTTCAATCTTAGGGATTTGGTTGTCCCTTGAGGAATTCTCCAGCTATACCCTAATCAAGGATGAACAAGAAAAGAAGCTACCTAGTTGGTTCAATCCTTTGCTCTAGGCTACCTTGGCAAGAACTTTGGATTGGGCTTGTTTAGGAGGGCTAGACCCTTCGACTAGGCTATGTTTGTGCCCCTCTTCACTTGGGCATTTTTCTTCTTTCTCCACATCTTGAGTCCTACAAATTGGGCAGCAATGGCACATATTGCCGTGGGTTTTTATTTCTCATGGACTTTTATTGTTAGTAGATATTTAATGTATTTTAGGTTTTGATAGATATTTGTAATGGGTCTTTGTGCAATGATTTGTAATATTTTAAAATAATAGGATAATCTTAATTATTTCAAAATGCTTTGTAAATAATATTTACTATTTTAAAATGATGAATTACATGGTTTTTATTTTTTATTTTTTATTATAGCACAAGTAATGCTTATGGTTCCAAACAAGACCCAATAATCATGTCCTAATTTTAGCGATGAGCTTGTAGGATTAACGACTATTATAGAATTATGAACAGTGACTATAGAATCAAATAATCATAATTTCCTAAGGATTTGGAATCATGTAAGTAGTTATGAGCACTCAAGCTTTTAGAACAATTGCGGTCTTGCGCATAGGTAATTTAATCATATGGTATTTCCCAAGTATCAACAATATCGAGTTTTTCACTAAATAGTGCCAATATGAATTGGACTTTTTAATATTGCTAATGAAAACTGAGTTTTTAATGTTGCTAATGAGAATTGTGCTTTTTGATATTGCCATTGAGAACTGAGCTTTTAATGTTGCTAATGAGAATTGGACTTTTTTGATATTGCTAGTGAGAATTGGGTTTTTAAAATTGTCAATGAAAATTGAGCTTTTTGATATTATCAATGAGAACTAGGCTTTTAATGTTGCCAATGAAAATTGAGTTTTTTGACATTATCAATGAGAATTGGGTTTTTAATGATACCAATGAGAATTTGGCTTTTTTGACATTACCAGTGAGAATTAGGGTTTTTGATAGATACTTGCCATGGACTTGGATCATGGGATTTGAACCCCTCCAATAAAATAATTTTGGGGATGAGTCTGAATTATAAGCCTCACAAAATATTGGGTCTTATAATATTTTATATTTGTAGCCCAATTTTGTGGTGGCAAGAAGAACAATCGTGGGCTAGCATGATAATAGGGTAAAAAAATATTTAGAGAGGCCCAATAATTTATTGGTGGTGTTTGAGAATAGACAAGTGTTATTTAAATAAAAATATGTGTAAAAACAATGTACCCTAACAAATATTATTTCTCTCAGTTTTCAAAAAAACACTTTTTTTTTTATTACATTTACCAAATCACAAAAAATGAAATAGGGAATGAACCATGCTCCCAAAAGATAGGGAGCAAATGTAGCTCCAAAATAGGAAGGAACATAGTTGTTAAAACGTGAATCATATTTCTAATCAATTTTTAATTTTTCTATATCATGTATTATAAGATATACGGAAACCTAATAAACTTTTTTAAAAAATTATACATGTAAAATATATGTTTATTATAAATTTGAAATATATTCAACTAATGACTAATTTAATCAGTGGGTTTCAGTTAGTTCAACTGGTAAAGTCTCTGATGGTTGTATAAGAGATTTGGGGTTCAATCCCCACCTATACCAAAAACTGATTGGTGTATTGGTCTAATGATAAATAGCTATCATCAGGAGCGGACGTTATAGGTTAAAAATCTCTCAAAAAAAAATGACTAATTTAATCATTACATATGTAATAATATTTAACAAAGACAACTTAATAAATTCAATTAACGTATATTTATAACATACACATTCAAATTGATTGAACTCAAAAGTAATAAAACATGACATATTAGCCAAAATAATATTTTTTTATCATATTCATTAGCTTGTGTAATCAAGTCCATTTAAGTCAGTGTTATCATGTTCATCTTGCAAAATTATTTATTCATTGACATTTTTTACATCATCATCAACATCTACCATCTTTTCCTTTTCTTTTCTTTTATAATTTTTTGTTTATACTTTTTTCTTGGTATTCTAGATTTTAGATTTATAAAAATAATAGAAAAAGTTTAAAAAATATTTATTTTTGTCATTTAATACTTTATTCATAGTATAAAAAAGAAATTTGCAAATAAACAAATTTGAAGTGTCAAATTATGTAGTTAAAATTTTGTAAGAGAAAAAGAAAAAGCATGTGAACATATTATTTTATTAGGCTTAATTAAGTAACCCAATAATTTTTGTGTTGAAAATGAGCCTAATAACTAGTTGGACTCAAATAAAAATACAAATTTTAACAATAAAACCCATTTTGACCCATATATCTATGTATTACAATACAATACAATTTATACAATGTACACAATATACACCTATTTATTGTATCATTCATGAGAATTTAATACACATTTATGATACTTGATATTTATCACGAATTATACGACATTGACAATTATGAGAAATTGATTTTTTTTTATTAAATTTTAGAACATTACGAGAAAGAGGAGGTAAATAAGCTAATGTGGGATGTTTTCGAGATTTTCTTTCTTATTATGTTCCCTTTGGATTTCGTTTCATTTTTGTTCCCTTCCCTATCTTTTAGAAAGTTTGCACCCAAGGCTCACAGGTTTGCATCAAAATGACTAGCACGTGCGGCTTACAAATATATATATATATATATATATATTTTTTATTATTTTATAATTGGTTATGAATTATGATGTAAATGACTAGCACGTGCGGCTTACAAATATATATATATATATATATATATATTTTTTATTATTTTATAATTGGTTATGAATTATGATGGTGCTAAAATCTTTTCCCTATCAAATTCATTTTTTTGGATAAATAAATTTATTAATATTCTGACAAATTAAATAAATTATTACCAATATGCTAAGAGTTTTATAACTAGTATTTTTTGGCATTTTTCTATAATTCAAAATTAAAAAAAGTATAAAAAATAAATTATAACATGTTCAGAACTTCAGCAAAAGAGAAAAAAATTACACATAATATTATATAAACAGTTTAATCCAGCGACGTCAGAAAAAAGTCAGCATCAATCATTCAAATACAATTTTCACACACTGTCTCTCACTCCCATAATCCCATTCCCACATCACGAATACCAAGGAACGCGGTTTCGACATGGGGGTTGGAACTTGGAAACAGAGGACACTCGGTTTCCTGATTTGTTTACTACTTTAATAGATACTGTACTACCTGCAACGAGTACAGCTCATACTGTGCCCACACACCTTTGATTAATTTTCGCTGCTGTATACAAAGAAAGTGGACATAAATGATAAAACCCATCAAGAAGAAGATCTAAACACTTCTGAGAATCCTTACCACCGACATTGTAAGAGATAAAAAGCTCTCAAAAAGAAAAAGGAAAAAGAAAACAAAGACTGGAGAGAGAGAGAGAGGGAGCTTTGCATAAAGAAAGAAAGAAAAAGATTTGGTTCTCTCTTTGTTGAAGTTTTCTCTTCCTAGTGCATTTCAGTCCCATTTCTTCATTCTTATCAAGAACCCCACTTGGTTTAGAGAGAGTGAGAGATGGGAGAGTGTAAGAGTTTTTGTTCATTGATATTGGTGTTCTTGCTAGTGGCCTGTGCAAGTGGTGAAGACCCTTACAGGTTCTTTAACTGGAATGTCACCTATGGTGATATCTACCCTCTTGGAGTGAAACAACAGGTACCCTCCTTTACTCACTTCTATTCTCTCAAAGAGTTTGAAATGGTTACTGAAGTATGTGTTTTTGATAACATGACAGGGCATATTGATTAATGGGCAATTTCCAGGGCCTCAAATTGACTCTGTCACCAACGATAACTTGATTATTAGTGTCTTCAATAGCTTGGACGAGCCATTTCTTCTCTCTTGGTTAGTGCCTTTTCTTTTCTTTTTTCCCTCCACTTTCTTGTGGGTGTGTCTGTATTATTGTGGATTTGTTCTTTGTGCTAAATTTAAATTTCTTGTCTTTTTCTTGTTCTTTTTATTTTTTATTTTTTTTTATAGCATAACTATTTTCCTGTCCATTTTCTGCGAACCCATTTTACGGATGCATTCAGCAATCTCCTAGCTTGTTTATCTGAAGTGCAAAACCAATGTCATTTAAGTACATGAGGCTTACCCTGAATCCCTGATAGATCTACTGTTATAATATTTTCTAAATTTCATGAGGCCAGTTACGCTCCGTAAAATATTTTCAAATGTAAAAGAATATTTTACTGAAAATATTTTCATTTTACCGTGTTTGATTGCGTACAAGGAAAATCATTTTCAAAATTTTTTTAAATATAAAATGGTGATCATTTTTCTAACTCACAACCCACCGGATCAGTGCATATCCGACCAACCAAATCGGAGAAATCTATTTGGAGCTATTAGAGGATCACCGGTAAATACAAAGCCACAACCCCATGGAAAAAATAATCAAGATCTGCCACCAATCATCCTGAAAAATAACGATAACCCATGAGAAATGAGAAACAATTTGAGAATCAGAACCTCCCTGTTTTTCTTGATCTCCATCCATATTTAATTCTGGTTGCTACAAGTTGTGGTTTATTTTCAACTGTTTTAACTCTATAAGAAATGCCTACACCATGATGCAGTTAATTGAGCGGAACCATTGTTGAATTGGCGAGCAGCTTTATCTTCATCTTGTTGAATTACCAAAAAAGAAATGGAGAAACAATTGAAATCTGCCACTAAAAAGAAAGATTAAGACCTATGAAAAACAACCCCACCCACGCTATCCATCAAAGCCACCAGATCAAACAACTGAGACCCAAAATCCTTCAACCAAAAACTGTACAATCTTGATCACCAGATCCACCTCCGACCCACTAAAAGCAAGTCCCACCACAACCCAACCTCTAGAAAACCAGCTAAATAATATTTGAAGAAGGAACAAGATTGACAGTGGCGCTGAGAGAACTTGAGAACTGGTGGTGGCACCAATGACATGGAGCTAGTGATGAGTGGCAACGGTGAAGGGAGAGCCGGTGATGGGTGGTGCCGAATAGGGTGAAACCGGTGATGGGTGGTGATGAAGACGGTGGAACCAGTGATGACTGAGAGAGAAGGGCTGAGGCTGGGCTGGGTTGTGGAGAGAAATCTGAGAAAACGTAAAAGTGAAAGAGAGGCAGTGCATCGGGACTGAGAGAGTGCAATAAATGTAAAATATTTTACCAATATTTCAAGTGTAAAATATTTTACACAAATTTGTCTGAGTTGGTTTAGTTGACTAAAAATATTTTATTATTGATCAAATATTTTACTTTAAAACAAACACCATAAAATGTGAAAATATTTTATATCGAGGAGCGTATATCTCCTAAGTGAGATCCATGTAAATCTATTGTGGCATCCACGTGTATTTGTGCAATTTTAACAATATATTCTAGAACATATAGTTATTGTTGATGGAATTAATTTTTAAAACACTTGATTACTGTATATTGGAGGAGGTAAATGGTAGGTCTTGTCCATTTCTGTTGAATTGCAGGCATTAAATAAACCTGAAGATTTTTCTTACTACAGGGCATATAGAAATAGTTTTAGGCCTGGTCTATGATGTTTATTGCAAAAATTAACATCAGAAGCCCACTTTGTCTATCTGCGTCAGATTTAATTTAATAGCCTTTGTTAAAACAAGGCCTACAAGATTATGCATATGTTGTTGATTATGCATTGTAAAAGAATTAAATCTCAGATTAATCATCTTAAAAGAATCATGATTGGGTAAATAGGCCACTTAAGGGACTTGATTCTTGTTTAGGAATGGTATACAGCAGAGAAGGAACTCTTGGCAGGATGGAGTCTATGGTACAAACTGCCCCATCCCACCTGGGAAGAACTTCACTTATGTTCTCCAAGTCAAGGATCAGATTGGTAGCTACTTCTACTTCCCTTCCCTTGGCTTACACAAGGCTGCAGGAGGGTATGGTGGATTTCAAATCGCTAGCCGCTCAGTCATTCCTGTACCTTTCCCACCTCCTGCAGGAGATTATACCATATTGGCCGGCGATTGGTACAAGCAAAATCACACCGTAAGTTAGTTTGCTTAGAATAAATCGTAAGTACCTTATTATGCAATGTGTATTAATCTTGCAAAAATTTAAAGATAGGGTGGCTAATAGTGATTGATAAATACCTGGGTGAATATGAAGCATGTTATATGTGTTTATTCATAAGTCTATGTTGAGTTCTAACTAATCCCTTCATTTTACTTAACAAAAAAATTTAAAAGCCTATATTGAATGTTGCAGGATTTGAAAGCAATTTTAGACAGTGGGAGTGATCTTCCCTTACCTGATGGGCTTCTCGTCAATGGTCGTGGTTCAAATGGGTACACATTCAATGTTGATCAAGGTAATTTATTGTGATAAGCAGGAATGCAGGAAATTATTATGCATATGGCTATGGTATTTATAGAATTTGTATCCAACTTGTTGGCCAGGTAAAACTTACAGGTTCCGGATATCAAATGTGGGGCTTACAACCTCGATTAATTTCAGAATCCAGGGGCACAAAATGTTATTGGTAGAGGTGGAAGGAACCCACTCGCTCCAGAACACTTATGATTCCCTTGACATCCATTTGGGTCAATCCTACTCTGTATTAGTTACAGCTGATCAACCAGCACAAGATTACTACATTGTTGTGTCAACACGTTTTACTTCCCAAGTGCTCACAACAACCTCCATTCTTCATTACAGTAACTCCGCAGGGAGTGTTTCTGGCCCTCCCCCTGGTGGGCCAACAACTCAGATCGATTGGTCTCTTGAACAAGCCCGATCTATCAGGTACCTACCTTTACTATTGTATTCTATCTGGGAGCTCATTGTATATGTGCTAGTGCTGTATAGGATGAAAAATTGAGCCATCACTTTTTATGTTATAAATCACTGAACTGGTGTTAAGTCATTGAAATATTGGAACTGATCTTATGCATGCTTCAAATAGACAATCTATTGCTATATGTAAATCAACAAACTGATCTGTTTCAACTTATAGCTCAAAGGGTACACCCCTAGTCAAATGGCATGGTATTGATGTGGTTTTGTTGCTCAATTACATGCTATATTATTTCCTGAACTTTTGGTAATAGCTAGATGGTAGCTTACTTATTTTATGTCATGTATTATACCAGACGGAATCTCACAGCAAGTGGGCCACGACCTAATCCTCAAGGTTCTTACCATTATGGAATGATCAACACCACACGCACAATAAGGCTCGCAAACTCTGCTCCAATTATCAATGGCAAGCAGAGATATGCTGTCAATGGTGTCTCTTTCATCCCAGCTGATACGCCACTTAAGCTTGCTGACTACTTCAAGATCTCAGGGGTATATTCCCTTGGAAGCGTTTCAGACGGTCCCACTGGTGGAGGTGGTTATCTCCAGACTTCTGTCATGGCTGCTGATTTCAGAGGTTATGTTGAAATTGTATTTGAGAATGCTGAAGACACAGTGCAATCATGGCACATAGATGGCCATAGCTTTTTTGTTGTGGGGTAAGTTTATCTTGCTCAGTTTTTGCACTAAATTCCCTCTCTCTCACACACAAACACACACACACATCCATTATATGAGATGTTAAAAGTATGCAAGTTGCAAAGTGCAAACTTAGATGTGGATTTTCTATTTCCTATTATTGCTGCTAGTACAACAGCAATATTCTAGATTTCTGAAGATACGATCAATTTGAGATGTGCAGGATGGATGGAGGGCAGTGGTCATCTGCAAACCGACAGAGTTACAATTTAAGAGACACAATTTCTCGTAGCACTGTTCAGGTAGGTTGTGAATTATGTTGTGGGTATCCTTAAGTTTGTTAAAAATAGTACTGCTCTATTTGGTATTTGGAAAAGTTTATTCTTGGAACGGCATTGGGAAACATACTTTACTCTCTCTTCCCTTTTAACTGGAAAAGAATACTCACTAATGTGCTGGACAAGTAAAAAATTCTTGTATTGGAAAAGAACATAGAAACTTCAGTGATGGAAAAGTACAAAATTCTTCAAATGGTAGGATAATGTCTTCCTTCTAGGTTTTCCATTTTCAGGAAAATTGCTACTGAGTTCATTTGGTTTATGGCTTCCTCTCAAAATGAAATTTCTCCTGTTCCTTTTACTTGCATTTTAGTAATTGATTTGCTCTGGGAATCTAACATATGAGACTCAAATATATATCATCTCATAGCGATAGAAAGTATGTAATTAAGAAATTCCATTTCTATTTTTGTTCTTATCACAGGTGTATCCCAAGTCATGGACTGCAATTTACATGCCTTTGGACAATGTGGGAATGTGGAATGTAAGGTCTGAGAACTGGGCTCGCCAGTATTTAGGCCAGCAATTCTATCTCCGTGTCTATTCCCCAGCAAATTCATGGAGAGATGAATATCCGATTCCAACGAATGCTCTTCTATGTGGACGGGCACTAGGCCGTAGTACACGCCCTCAGTAAACTGGCGTAATTGTATTGTTGAAGAACTGTCATGAGTGTTTGCCAATGTATTGGATGTGAACTAGGAGAAGATATCCCTGCCGAAGATGTAGGTTAGGGCTTGACTCGAGCCCTTTTCACCCTTGTTATTCTTTTGCATTAGTTTATTGTAAAACCATTATTAGATTACTCCCATTGAAGGAGTTGTTTCTTAGATGTGTTGCCAAAATTAGAGTCATTAGAGTTAATATGTAATTTTTTTCTTTTTCTTTTTCTTTTTCTTTTCTTTTCTTTTTTTTTTTTGGGGTGGGGGGTGGGGTGTTGGTGATTTAGCACAAGTTTACTCCTTTAACTCGCTCTTTTTCCAATTATCATTTTGTATGATGCTGGCGAATATAGCTTAAAGTGATTTTTTCGGTCTACTGCTGGAGTGCTCCATTCTTTTAAATGGCAAGGCAAACCCTGTTGTATTGTGCTGGATCATGGTTATGTGGGTTGTACGTGAATGAGCATGATTACAGCAGGTCAGCGCGCATTCAAAATATATATATATATATTATAAGATAGGTTGAAGTTACATAAGGTGTAACTTTTGTTTATATATGGTCCAAAAATACAGTACATCATTCTTCGTGGTTTTCTGTTTAGTGTAAATGGATTTGTGTCAAAAGCAAGTTGTCATGTTTTAACATGATTAATAAATGGATCGAGTCTATGTTGATTTGCTTAATCCGTGATTAACTCAAAATGACTATTTATATAAATAAATGTTATTTTAATCTAACATAAAATCAAATTATCAATATAATTGACTAATTAAAGAATTTCAATGGTTACATTAACAAATTTTTCATTGAAACTCCAAAGTCCTTGACCTTTTTACCCTAAACAAAGAAAGAAAAAAAAAGATATATATATATATATATATCTTTTTGCTTTATTTTTCTTAAATTGTCTTCTAAAACAGTGTTGTGTCAACTCATTTAATAAATAGGTTGGGTTAGGATTGTGTGGTTTTGAAACGACTATTAAATGAATCTAGTTAGGGTTGAGCTATGTATTCTAATACCCTTGCATCAATATTACTCTAACATCACTTCTCAATATGAATCGCCACCTTTTATCCGTAAAGAATAAAAATCTCATGTCTTACTTTTTATGTTTTATTTTATACTTTATTACTTGTGATATTATTATTTATTTGTTTGTTTGTTTGTTTGTTTTTTATTATTATTATTATTTTTACTTTTGTAAGATGACATTGGTGGAGGAGAAAGTAGAACACAAAGTAGTATAGAGTCATAAAAAATTTGTATTCCTATTATAATAGTTGATGATTAAAATGGGTAAGGCTGATTTCTCAATAAATTCACCGATTCCAAGTGAAGTTTTGTTTGTGTGAATAATTCAATAGTTAAGGGAGGAGGGATTTGAATCTTAAATGTTTCTATTAGAAATACCAAAAAATGTCAATCAGTTAAACTACAACACTAAGTTATTTGACGTAGATTAGAGATAGTTTTGGGTGCTATATAAAGTCATACATTGTAACCAAGCGTGAAGAGGTAAAATAAAGACGAAGAGGGTTTTTTCTTTGTCATCCGTGGCAAGAAATGCCAGTATTAGTGTAAGTGGTGTGAGTTTACCAACTTGATAGGATTGAGAGGCCCAATGTTCCTATAAAGACACCCATGAGCATCAGTCATAGCACATTAACAACATTTCATACACACATAATAAACACTTAAGACTTTATGAGCTAACCTTTTTTTTTTTTTTTTTGGCATAATTAGTAACTTAAAAAAAGAAGATAAAACGATTTCAAATGAGGCTACTTATAAATAATAAATATAAATAATATACTATATTTTTTTTTTTAATTTTGCTTTGACCCCAAATAAAAATTTAAACACCTAACCTTAATTTTTTTTAATCACAACTAAAATAACCTTCAATATAATATCTTACCAATATCTTGGTATTTTTAAACAAACCAGAGCATGCTTAACCTCTGGATTTGAAATCACTGCTTATATACTAGTATTGGCCAAAATTTACAAGAATATTCTAAAGTCTTAGTAAGAGGGGGAAGGGTTAAGGTAAAAAAAGAAAGAAAAAAAAAAGTCAACAACAAACCAATTTGATCTAAAACTTTGAAAATAAAAATTATTTACTAAATCTAAATGTACTAATAATATGTTATTTGTTGAGTGGAGACTAAGGGCGTGGAACAGGTCGAGAGTGATGAGTAAAGACAAAAGTAAATTTAACACACAAAAAAATTTCAGTGTTCATTTGGGAACAACTTTTCTAATTTTTTGCTTAAAAGTATAAATAAGTAAAGACTCACATGAGATCCACAATTGGGTTTTATTTAGCTTGACTAGTAAAGTTTCTGATAGTTGAATAAGAGATTTGGGGTTTAATCCCCGCCTACACCAAAAAACTGATTTGGTGTCTTAATCTGATGATAAAGAGCTATCATCGGGATTGGGCNTGGGAACAACTTTTCTAATTTTTTGCTAAAAGTATAAAATAAGTAAAGACTCACATGAGATCCACAAGTGGGTTTTATTTAGCTTGACTAGTAAAGTTTCTGATAGTTGAATAAGAGATTTGGGGTTTAATCCCCGCCTACACCAAAAAACCGATTTGGTATCTTAATCTGATGATAAAGAGCTATCGTCAGGATTGGACGCCATAAGTGAAACTTTCTAAAAAAAAAAAAAAAAAAAAAAAGATCCACAAAATAGTAGGAAAAAAGAAAAAGTAATAAGTTGGTTTATAATCAAGATCCAAACACACACTTAATACAATTACAAAGAACAATAATTGGCAAAATTAAGTTGATCAATTGTTAAATAAAAGAATTGAAAAATGTAAAGACAAACTAATAGACAAAAGAATTCTAAGCAATAATAATTAAAGTTCACTTAATAACAATAATTAATATGTTTATTGTATTTATAAACAATAGATGATTTTCAAGATTTTATCTTAACAACAATAATTAGTATGTTCATCGTATTATGAATCAATAATATGTCAAATGAACTAATAGTTTATCTTTTATTTTCTTGTTAGTACTATGAACATATTTGTAATAAAGAAACCACATAAAACAAAATATTTATCTCTTAACCAAGATTCATCTTTTTATTAACCATCCTTAAAAAAAATCCTGGACCTACCACTGCTTTAAACAAAGTAAAATTTCAGTATCTCAATCTAATCTTGTGTCGATCTAATTGAAAATTTTATTTTCATTATAATTACCAACATAAGTTTTAACATTTTATGTCATGATTATATTTGAATATTCAAGTTCATAACTTTCTCATCTCGCTCAACATCCTAACTTCGAATATTTTTTGCTAAAATATTTTTTTTGTTACTAAATTTAATATGAATTTTATTTCTCATTCCTATATATTTTTTTTAAATTGTCACTAAAAATTTTTTAAAAAAATTTCTCAATAGTTAAACGAGAAAAAGAAACCTTTTATAATAATTGAAAATTTATAATCGCAATATTTTCAATAGATAAGACTCAACAAGATTTGAAGTGTCGGTGGACTTTACTAGCTTCTATAACTAATTTCATAACTTTGACACAACTTTTCTATATGATGACTCGTAAATGGTGAAATCATGAATTTACATGAATTCACTATTTTATTTCCAACACTTATAACTCGCCATAGACAATTATAGCAAAAGTAGTGAAAATTATTGTGAGACTAAACTTGACTCACTATACAATACCTATGACATGTGATATCCCAGTTAGGGTCTGTTTGGATACCGCTTATTACTAAAAACTTATTGCTAAAAATACTGTAACAAAATAATTTTTAAATGTGTGAATAGTATTGTGGAACCTAGTTTAAAGTTACATTTGCCAGATTTCATACTTGTGGGTCCCGTGAACAATGCGCGGGACCCAAAAAAATGCATACGCAGACGCAAAAAAAAACCATACGCAAATGCATACTTAGTGAGCGTTTGGATACAGATGATTTCCCTTAACATTTGTGTCTGGTGTCTGTCAATGGGTCTCATGCATTGTTCACGAGACCCACAAACCTCTTTTTTCAGCAAAATTTTCATTAAAAATAGGTCCTACGGCACTATTCACACATTTAAAAATTATTTTGCTACAGTGTTTTCAGTTTTCAGTAATAAACGGTATTCAAACAGACCCTTAAAGTCTCTAACAACATGTTTTTTCAATGTCAATGAAACGCTTGAGTCCAATCACTTGATCAGTTCGGCATTTATTTTAAATTCATAATCAAATTCTAAAATACACGTATGGGTTTTGTTTTAATTGCTAAAATAGATTTTTCATCTTTGAAATTAGATTGAAGTTCGATTGTCATCCTCTATATTTAAAAACTAACAATTTAGTCATTGAAAATGATCTCAGTTTTATGCTTTTATTTTGCCATTAGAATTATTCTAGACCATCCATATTCCATACAATACTCGATTTATCACATGAGTAATTTTTTAATAATATGGATATAGCATTTAAAATTTATAAGGACCAAAGTGTAACTTTATGTTGAGCGGAAAAAATTTAATTTGGAGTTTGGACCAAAGACATATAAATATATTAAATAATCTAGCCTTTTTTTTTTTTTTTCCATTAATTACACTCTTACTTTCCAAGCTCTCTCCCTCACCATTTTCAACTTTTAATTGAAACAACCTTTTTACATTGGTGCATTCATTGATCAATGATGCTTATGATAGAGCTGGTTGCTTGAAATTTTCATCACTAATCAAATCATTAAAAACTAATGAATTAAAGCCGGAAGTATAGATTGGCACTCCATTTGAGTACTACGTACATGCTTTCCTCGTGCTAAGAAGAATTAATGACACGAGAACCTAACGAATTGCAGGGTCAGAATTGACATTATATCCAAGTCCAACATACAACTTGTTTGTTCGACTTCGAGTTTTCTTCTTTGACTTGATCCATTTTCATAATCAATGTTTGCGCCAATCACCCAACGGTTCCAACGCGTCACAGACTCACAGTATCATGCATCCATTAATGACTGTTTAGTTGGTGGGGTAGCTTATAGTTATGGGCTATGGCAAGTGGGTGAAGCCTACTATATAAGGAGAGCCTTCATTCATGCAAAAGATGTACAGCAAAGTTAACTATATTAAAAAGTGCTAGCAATGGGTGTCTCTTCGAAATGGCTCTCTTTGAGTCTTCTTGTTCTATGCATTGTCCTCCATTTGAGTGCACTGAGTACTCTTGGAGATGACAAGCTTGACAAAACTAGATTCCATGATGATGATGATTGTCGATTTGGAGGCCGACGGAGATGTGGTGGAGGAATTGGTGGGGGAGGTGGTTTTGGTGGAGGTAGAGGTGGTGGCATTGGAGGTGGAGGAGGTCATGGTGGAGGCTTTGGAGCTGGGGTTGGTGTTGGTGGTGGTGCTGGAAAGGGTGTAGGAGGTGGTGGTGGCTTTGGTGGTGGAGAAGGAGGTGGTGTTGGAGGTGGGTCAGGTCAAGGAGGAGGTTTTGGAGCTGGGGGAGGTGTAGGTGGTGGAGCTGGAGGAGGCATTGGAAGTGGTGGTGGGGGAGGAGCAGGAGGAGGTGCAGATGGTGGACTCGGTGGTGGTGGAGGCTTTGGAGCTGGAGGTGGTGTAGGTGGTGGTATTGTTGGGGGTGCAGGAGGAGGAGGAGGAGGAGGAGGTGGAGGTGGAGGAGGTGGGGGTGGAGGCATTGGTGGAGGATCGGGCCATGGGGGTGGGTTTGGTGTAGGTGTTGGTGTAGGAGGTGGAGCTGGTGGGGGTGTTGGAGGTGGAGGAGGAGCTGGAGGGGGTGGTGGTGGAGGCATAGGTGGAGGGTTAGGTCATGGTGGTGGGTTTGGTGTAGGTGGGGGTGTTGGAGGTGGTGCTGGTGGAGGCATAGGTGGTGGTGGTGGTGCAGGTGGCGGCGGTGGTGGTGGACATTAGAACTTAAAAGAGAACTCTATGTGATGAACTTATTTATGAAGCTTCTATTCCTTGCATTAAAATCATTTTATTATTAATAGTAGCTTAAGACCCGTTTAATAGAGGAGTTTGAGTAATATTGTTTGTATTTTTTTGAAATACGTGTGGGTGAAAAAGTGTGTGGAAATGTGTATAATGTTATTTAAAAACTGAAAATGTGTTGTTTAACTACTCTACCAAACGGGGTCTTAAACTATAAAACGTCTTTCTAGAGGAAAGCCTATATATCTCTGTACCGCAAATTATGCATGTTAGAGCTCATTTGGTAAGAGATTTCTAATAACATTGTTTAATTATTATGGAAATATATGTAAGTGAAAAAGTGTTGTGAAAATACATGTTGTGGTGTTTAAATAACGAAAACTGTTGTTTAAACACATGTACCAAACGGGACCTTAATTTCTCATTTTCTTTAATGATATACTCCTAGTTAATTGGTTGGTTGTAAGTTGTAACGACGCAGTGAAACCTTCATCTGTGAAATGAGAAATGTCATAATATTATAAATTTCCCCCTTTTTCTTCTTTAGAAATACCAATATTCAGTATCTAATTGGTCTCGTTAGTCTTCAATTACAAGTCTTACAAATACAACGCAATAAGGAAATTTATGCAGCATGTAAATATTCATGTAAGATATATCCCACAACCACAATAAAAGAAAAAACAATTTTAGTCCCTAAATTCTTCTGGTGCTCTTATCTGCTGTCCAAAGATGAAATTGGATCTTTGTACTTCACATTAAGTCCATCATCATCTTTCTTATAAATTTGAAAGAAGCCCATTGTAACTTTACGTTAATGATTACCATCAGGATTTCCAAGACTGATATTGTTATACGTCAAAATTTCTAGTGACACCTTTATTTTGTAATTGCAAAATTTATTCAAAAGATGATAATTCCTTCAAATGATGTAAAAACTATATAGTTGGAAAGCATTTAATGTCATTTCCAATCTCATTTGAAAAGATTCACAACAACGATCAACTAATAACTGGGGCCACCATTAAAATAATTATATATGTTCAATAAAATAATACTAGTACTACAACTTTTGTCATAACTTTTTTCATAATTTGCTTATGTGGTAAGTTATGAGTGGTGGAGTTGTGGACCCACATGAACCCACAACTTTTACTTTACTACTTACAATTTGCCACATGAGCAAGTTGTGACAAAAGTTATGATGCATGTTGAATATATATAGTCATTGAGAGTGTTAGATTGACTAGTGTTCTTGCATGAGCAAGTTGTGACAAAAGTTATGATCTATGTTGAATATAGCCATTGAGAGTATCAGATTGACCAGTGTTCTTGTGTTTCTCAAAATTGAATCTTACTTATTTTCCATAATAGGATAGATATTTCGGGCAGGAATTGAAAGCTTCATGCACCATTGAGAAGTACCTGTACATAATTCATTCTTTCAACATGCACGTCTGGTATTTATCAATTGTTAATAACGTTAGGAGTAGTCGGTGAAATATTGCATCCTCCGCATGAAGGGAAGAGCCTGCCAAATAACTAAAATAGACTTGAAGGGTATGTTTTGGATTACATTTTTCATTTGGATAAATTATATAAACTTTCCTATAAAGTACTTATAATTTTTTTTTAGAGAAGAAAAGTCCTTATAAACTAAAATGAAAACCTTCTAAAAAAAAAAAAAAAAAAAAAAAAAAAAAAAAAAAAAAACTAACATGAAAAGAATACGAATAATGTCACATTTATAACATTATATATATATATATATATAAATGCGTTAAAGTATTTTTTTTTATATTTTTTTTGTATTTTAAAATTTATGCATCGGTTTTGAAAGGTGCATGCAGTAATTAAAATTATTTTTAGTACTACCTCCGTCCCAGTTTATTTGTTCTCTATTCCATTTTGGGATGTCCCAAAATATTGTCCTGTTTCTAAAAAAAAAAGATTAATTCACTAATGTTCATATTATACCCCTACTTTATTTTCAAAACTATTTAAAAAGAAAACTAACTAATATTTTAAAAAATCAATTTAATTGGGGCACCTTTTTAGTTGCCTCATTAAAATAACTTTTAAAAAAAACTGATAAATTTATTTAAGGGCAATTTTGTAAACTTATACATTTTTTATAAAACAGACAAGACAATAAATGATGTTTGCTTAAAAAGTTTAACTGACTTTTCAAACAGGACAAATAAATTGGGATGGAGGGAGTATCACTTTTTCGGCTTTACATAACATTCCATGTTGTCATAAAGATCAGCCAAGCAACAATAATTAATGATGGGTATTTGCTTTGAATGCCCAACTATAAAACCCCATTTTATATTGACCGTTGAGAAATTATTATGTACCCCCAGAATACCATAAATGTGTATTCACTCCTTTCACATGAATGGTAGGACTCCATAATTAAATTCATGGTGGGACCCACCATTCATGTGAGATGGGAGATTACGCATTTATGGTACTCCGGGAGTACCTAATAATTTTCCTTAATCATTATTTATAAGATCGTGACCTAATTGGCGAGGAAAGGTCTCGGTGATAATCAAACATGAGAATTTAATCTCTCCATTCACCACAACCTAGATTTGTAATCAAGTCAAGCCTATTTTTCATATTTTCTTGATTTCTATTCTAGATTGTTGTATGCCCCTCTAATGCAATCTTACACCTACATGAGGATGTGTACATCTACATTCCCTCATTTATTGTCATAGGAGAGTGTCTATTACGCACATAAATTAACTTGCACATATAATACACACACTACTTAACACTGTGTTTGGTTGGAGTGAATTTAGGGAGGATGGAAAATATAAGGAGGAAAATAGGGTGGAAAACAGTGTTTTTCACTGTATGGCAAAAGAAGGAAAATAAGGAGGAAGGAAAACCCAAGAGAAAATTTTCTCTCCTAGGCCCACAAATTTCATCCTCCCAAATCGGGAGGAAAAGCCGAGAAAAGTGCTCTCATAGCACTTTTACCATAATGCCCTCTAGAATCAAGTAAAAAAAAAGAAAAAGAAGAGAGAGCACAACGATGAAGTACAAAATTGATGGAGCTTTCAATCAAAATACAAACTCAAATCACAATTTTAAAACTAATCAAATTAGAACAAAATAAATAAATAAATAAGAAAAAAGCAAAGTTGACCCATCTGAGCCTCCGTGGGAAGAAGACATGCGGTGGTGCTTCTTGAATGCTCTGGAGTAGACGTAGTGCTAGAGAATAAAAGAAAAAAGAAAAGTGAAAGATAAGAGAAAGCTCCAGACGAAGTGCTATAGATAAAAAGAAAAAAAGAAAAGTGAAGATAGAGACAAGGGAAAGGTGTGGAGGAGAAAAACATAAGAAAAAGAAAAGAAAAGAAAAGAAACATGTGGATGAAAAAAAAAAAAAAAAGAGGTAAGGGAAAAATAAAATAAAGGAAAAGAAATTGAGAAATGCTACTACAATATTTTTACAATAATTCTTAAGTGGTGAGTTGTTACTAACTAATATGGATGAAAAAAAATATTTAAGTGATGTGTTCAAATTAAAATTAGTAATAACTTACCACATATAATTTATTATGAAAGTATTGCAAAAAATGTTGTGGACGTAATACTTCTCATTGAAAAATATAATTGTTGGTAAATTTTATATTATTTAATGAGTACAAATAAATTTATTTCTTACCTATTATGTAATAAAGGTATAATAGTCCATTTATATAAACTACATTTTCTATTCTCTCACTTTTCTTTTCAACCAAGCAAAAGAGTTTTTCATTCTTCCACTTTTTCATCCCTCCAACCAAACACACACGAGAAAAAACTAAATATTTTTCATCTTCTCACTTTTCTATCCTCCTACTAATTTTTCATCTTCCCACTTTTCTACCACTCCAATCAATTAGATCCTAAAAAAAAAAGAAAAATTGTGACTTTGGGCAACAATTTCGACTTGGGGAGCGTGTGTACTGTGTGCACTAAATAGTATGCAACAGACATTTCCTATTTCTATAAATGATTTGATTGCATTCAATCTAGAACCCTAGTCGCTTTAGTCGGATTAGGACAGGGATGATTTTGCCCGCCTAAGATATTTCCCCAAAATCCTATTTCTCTCTATAACATCCTGTCTAGGTCCTAGCCACCATTAAAAAAAAAATCATTACTTTTTTTATTTGTTCTAGCAATAAGAAAACTCTCTAAGATATTTATGTTGGATTTCTTAAAAGTATTAGAAACCTATTTTCTAGAGTTACGTTATGGTTCTTGAGGTCAAGCGTTCCCTTGGTGTTCGAGTCGATTATAAGAGCTTGGTTAAAAGTTATGAAGTACTCTGCTCTAAGAGTGGTTGAAATATAGTCATGTTTGGCGGGCCTAGTGTGAAAGCAGTTTTTTGGCTATTTTTCATGGCCCTAGAACTTTCTAGACTTGGATGCAAACGGTTTGCATCCTGTGCTATATGCCTGCTCATCCAAAGAGTTTGGAAATTACCTCGCGAATTTCAATTAGAAGCATAATTTTAGGTCACGTTTAACACTAGCATATGTAACATATATAGCAACCAGATACCATAATAATGGCCAAAGTGGCCAAGTTTCAAAGAACACCCTCACGCGTCACATATCACCCAGGTACCAAAATCTCGGCCAAATTGCTAAGTTTTGAAGAATGCTCTCACACAAATCGCATAGGATTGTGAGAACCACGTACCAAAAATGGCCGGACAATCGAGTCTATTAAGGTTGCTACCCAACAGTGTCATATTTAGCTCCTAGATTGAATATTTTACAAACAGAGATGTTGCTTGATTGTTTCAAAATTTTAAGTTATTAAAATATGATAAATTTTATTATTTAATTACTTATATCTAACACATAATTTAATTAAAAGAGAAAAATTAAGAAAATATCATGAACTTCTTTATTGAATGAAAATGAAATTTGCGTCACTGTTCAAGAAATTAACCAAAATAAAAATAACATGGATTTTAATCCTTGTCACCATCTAAAAATGAAAAATTACTTTGCTTTCCCAATTACAATATAGAAAAAATAAAAACTACATAACAATGACCCTTAATATAGAGGTTGCTGGAAATTTTCACCTATAATCTAATAATTAAAAACTCATGAATTGTAACAGGTAAAATTGGTACTCCAATCACGTACAAGGCTACTTGCTTCCTCTTGCTAACAAGAATTAATGATAGAGAACTTAATAACGAATTGCAGGGTCAGAAGTGACATTAGCCAAAGTCCTACATTACATACAACTTGTTGAGTCTTCTTCTTTGACTTCCATTTTCATATTCATCGTTCCCGCCAATCTCCCAACGGTTCCAACGCGTCACATTTGCGGTTCTCACAGCTCAGACCGTTTTGAGTTTTTTTTTTTTTTTTTTTAACTTACAGCCATTGTTGAAACTTCAAGCACCCACCGTGAGACTATCAGACTTGAGATCGCACGCCATCTTCGTTCTTTTTCTATGTCTCGATAGCTCTCTCTCTCTCTCTCTCTCTGCGTTTTTGCAGATGCCGTGTATCTGCATTTTTGCCTCTGGAGTCTTCTTCTTCAGTTCTTTGTAGATAATGTACTGCCTTGCTTTACTCTCAACTGTTACCCACTTGTGCTTGCTGTCAAGCACTTC
>NW_027069667.1:0-153094 GCF_002906115.3 Quercus suber
CTTTACTTGATCTAGGATGTGTGATGTATATGCCATTCCTTGCCATTATTAATTCTGTCTAATTGAAGACATTTAACACTGTAGGGATTTCCAATTCTGACTGATTAGGGGGGCTTAAGGAAATTCAACAAATTTGGAGGGGAGTTAAATCGCTACATTGTGGAAATTAATAATGGCAGATGGCTATTTGCAATTATGAGTGAAGCTAGGGGGTCGATTGCTAAATTCTTTGGAAATAGAAAGTTCCACCTAGAGTTGCTTTCTTTTCTTGGACTGCTGCTATGGGTAGAATTCTCACTGTGGATAATTTACGTAAAAGACAAATTATTGTAACAGAGTGGTGCTATATGTGTAAGAACTCTAGGGAGTCCATGGATCACCTTCTGCTTCACTGCCCTCTAGCTACAGAATTGTGGAGTGGTTTTCAGAATGTTTGGGTTTCAGTTGGTTATGCTGCTAAGAGTTTTTGGATATGTACTCTTCTTGGTGAGGTTGTTTTGGGCATCATTGAAATAGAAGAATATGGGAAACAGTCCCTCATTGCATTATATGGTGCCTATGGTGTGAACGAAATGCTAGAAGGCTAGAAGCTTTGAGGACCAAGAAAGAACTATTCCAAAACTAAAGATGATTTTCCTTACTTATCTTTTTGCTAGGCTGCCTTCATTGGCTTTTTATTCTTTTTCTTCTCTTTTAGATTTCATTGATCATTGTACTCTACACAATGATTGATGGTCTCTAGTATACGTCTTGTATACATTATTTTTTTTTCTTTCAATAAATTACGTTATTTATAAATAAATAAATAAACAAAAATTATTATGCATATATCATAAGCACTTCAAAACTAAAAGGCATGTGTGACGCAAGACCAAACCAAAACAGATGCAACAACAAAATTAAAGAACAGAAAATAAAAAGATAGATAACCTCAAGGTCAGTACCAAGCAAGAGAGAACAAACCTAGGAGTCAACACCTAGGGTTGACTATAGTCAACACTAGACCATTGGAAAAAACTCCAAGAGAAATTTTATTATTAATCAAACCTGTCTCCAAAGGTATACAATAGCACACTTATATGGACTACTAAAACCATACCCTAATTCTAATTGACTGAGGAAAGACAAATTATTGAATTACAAAAATACCCTTGACTCAAGAAAATTTAAATAAAATACTGATAACCTAATTAACTACCAAGACTTAATATCAAATAGACCAATAAAATACATTTGACCACGAAAATTAAACAAGAATAAACTGGAATAATATTTTCTTCGTGCATCCTGCATCAATGTGAGAAGCCACATGCATGGGAAACACCACATACACAATACACCCTACCACTATTGAAAATTATATTTAGTTCCATCTTCCAATGAACTTCATCCTTCTTAAAAGCAATCCAAGAACCATAAAATGAGCACAATGTAAATGAAAAATGGTTGCTCTCCAATAAGAAACAAAAGGGCAATAATGGCAATGGCTTAGAATATGAACAAGAATTTAAGAAAATTAGCACACCATAGAGTAAAGCAGCAAGTGCTTATCGAGTCAAAAAATTATCCCAACCAAACAGCTAAAATGAGATACTTGGTGAGTTCTGAAGCCACCATAAAAAACTGACATTTTCAATGATAAAGTGACTATCATTACAAGAAAAATATATGGACAGACCAGAATCACAAACCGTGCTGTTACAAACTCTGCATTCAAACATGCCATATTATAACCTCGATGGTATAAAAAATGCACACAAAGGCACACAACTAGTGTCAGCGGTACGAACGAAAGAGGGTTGGATTAGTTATAGGTTTATTAGTATAAGGACAATCTTGAATACTTTTATGCCCAATCGCCAAATGATGGATTAAAAAAATATTTATATTAGACATATTGCAATGAACCAAATGCACAAAAGTTTTAAGCAAATAAAGGAAAGTAAGTTTCATTACCAAACAACCCATTATGTGCTGAAGTTCCTCTGAAGGCTTCTCAGCATAAGCATTTACGTCAACTAATGTTGGGTACACTATGGACCAAGGAGATTGTTTGGCAAGCATCATCAATAATCCCTCTAACTGCTTCCGGACCACTTGCTCAGGATGAGAACTTAAACGTGCAAATAGTTGGGGTGTTACTTCCTACAAAATAAGATTGTGATCAGAATGCCACAGTGCCACTGAATAATCTTCTACCAAAAAAGAATAAAATAAGAAAAATAACGCAAAAGCAACATCCCACCTGCCATGGCCACAAAGGAATCGTCAAAAGAGCAGGTACAAGAGTATCCTTTAACTCCACTCCATAATTGAGAAGAATATGTAGGACATATAATATAGCCCTCAGGGTATAGCTGCCAGTTTTTTGTTTTAAAGACTCACAATCAAAGCCAGTCAACTGACCATGGCAAAGCTTAGCAGAAGAAAATGACAAATACTGTATAAAACCATGAGCTGCATGCCCAAAGAGGGACACTCTTCTCGTCCTCAAAGACAACCAAACATCAAGTAAATCATCAACTATAGATAATATGTCAGTTTCATCCAAGCCAACATTTGCACATAAGAAGAAAAACTTCAACTGAGAAGCTATTGTAGCAGAAAGGCATTCACCACTAGAATTTTCAGCACCTGGTGCCCCAGCTGCAGCTTCAATAATATTTACTGCTTGCTGCACCAAAGCCCTTACAGGACTGTCATTGCTTAAATTAAGTTCAGGAGAATCAATTGAAATATTCTGTTCTCTCTGTTCATCTGCAAAACCTTCTGCATCACCCTTATTCTGGAAAAGCTGCAAAATCAAAGATTTGACTCTTACAATCTCAACGTCATTTAACTTAAATCTCTCAGGCAGAATTTCTGTAACCAGAGCAGGAGAAAACGAGCATGAGTGAAGGATTGGTTCATGTGGGTTAAAAAGAGAGTCTTTGGCTTGATTAAAACACCAAGAGGCATATGAAATCCATGACTTGCCCATAGTGGGGCAAAGATGAGTGGACAATTTCATAGCTGTACCCACAATTTCTTCAATAATAGGACCCAGCTTAGGTCTAGACGCTAGGTCCTCATTGCTACAAGAGGATCCATCTTGGCCAAGAAAAGAGCTATCAGCCATGTCAAAATCTGCTCGCATCTTGAGAACAAAGATATCCAGATTCACATCTGAATGATCCCATCTCAGCCAATTAGCGAGCTTCAAGCAAGCCTTGGCCTTCAGAATATTATCATCAGCATTAGAAACTATAGATGCAGAAGAAACCATGAAAGGCCGCACAAATGACCAAAGATTTGTAAAAGCATCTTCAAACTTGTTTTCAGCATGCATGAGCAGGATGCCCTCATACTGCAAATTCAAGATAAGGAAATCACGCAAACTCTCCTCAGGGTAACTCAACACATGATCTCTGAGAACACTGTTTAGACGGTTAGCCAACATTAGGTTTCCTTGTTTACGGGTCAAACTCAACAAATTCAAACAGATTTTAAGAGTAACCAGTGAAGTTGGGAAAATGGTTTGATAAACCCGAAGAAGTTTTAACCATGAATTACAATCTTGATGAACTCTACTAATTGGAGATTGCAACGATTGGACATACGAACTTAATATTGACTGAAGCTGTTTGGGCTTGTCTTGGCTGCCTTTAAGCTTGTAACCTTCTTCAAAAGCAAAGATGCAGTGCAGTTGAGTAGCGTGTGCTGCTGCCTCTGCTAGATCATCAAGTGGGAGAACTGATAACATTTCCTCTAGCATTGACTTGGCCTTCTGCAATTCATGTGGAATCTTGTCTATTTTTCCCTCATTTTGGAAGAGCATTGCCTGCAAAAGCATCTGTTCACTCCTTTGCAAGGCCAGTTTGGGATCAAGAGTCAGTTCGCTGCTACTTTTAGGTGTTAAATCAAGGTATGACCATGCTGCCGGAAAATCACCCTCATCAAATCGTGCCAAGGCATGAATTGCATTAATTTCATTGCCTGCTGTAGTTAGAGCACCAGAATAACTCCTCCCAGCATGCTTAGCACGAAGTGTTTGCAACTCTAATAGCCAGGATTCTAGAGACTTCCAATCAGATACAGCAGTATAGCTCTCAATGATACGCGCAATGGCAAATTGTACACCGTCAGAACCCATAGTACTTAGTGATTCATCACTCTGAAGCAAGTGAATAAAATGAGCAGCAGCCTTTTCATATTGACCTTGAGCCTGATATACAAGGCCAGTGATCCAAATAAAAGGTCCCATTTCCCCACTTTGACTATGAGTCTGGTTTTCCTCCATGAACAAGGAAGAAAATGCCATTGAAACCCATTTTTGTAGGCCAATTAAAGCATCTGCTTCATGATTCTTACACAGAGCTAGTGCCATATTCCGTAAGACCCGCAAAATGTCTCCAGAAAATCTAGCCCTACTATTATGGAGGCTCTCTGCCAATTGGGTCCTAGATTGGTCCTTCAAAGCTGAAGCCACAAGATTCTTGAGATCCTGTAAGCGCAGAGAACAATATTGAATTATAGCATCTTGGCATTGTAGTGCCAATCCAGCATTCATCATTGGTTCACAAATACGAGAAAACCACTCCTCACAGACTTTTTTGTTTGCCCGAAAGAACAAGGAACTCTGGCGAGTAGCTGATGGTAAAACAGCAGACCCCTCATATGCATTATATACATTTTTCTTTAGGGCCTCAACAAAATCCAATAATAACCTCATTGGTAGCAAGTGAGCACCAGAAGACCCTATCATACTTAAGTTCCCATCAATTTGCTCACTATCAAGCTGTAGCAGGTGTGCAATGTCCAAAAGCATTCGCTCTAATGCTGCAAAAGTCTGGGTGGGCCCACCAAGGTTTGTCCTAAGGCGCATAGCAATACAAAACCTAGCCGCTTCATGTACAGCCCACCAGGCACCAGCCAGATTATTAACAGAACAACTTCTTTCAAGAATATCTTCATCCACTTTGATGTCCAACCATACACCAGTGGAACCAAAGTTTCCTGCTTCCTCAGTTTGATTAAAAACAAGGTCCTTTGACCTCCGACAGTTATGAATGAGCCGTTGGATCCAAGAGGAAAGAGGCACCTTCCATCTTTGAGAAATGTAACTCAAAATGGAAACAAGTTGTTGTGAGTGAAGTTGCTGACGCAGCTGCTTCAGGGCAAACACTTGCTTCCAGTGCAAGTTAGAACTACTGCCTAACCTAAGAATGCCGGGATTAGATGTGGTAGGTATCCCATAGTTGTGTAGACCACATGAATATATTGTAGTAGGAAGGACATGGGCAAAAAGCCTCACAAATGTGTATTTTATATCAGAATCTGGATCACCAAGTTTTTCTAGGACCATTTCAGCAATAGGATAAAAATACATGGGATCCACCAGTCTTGCTTGCAGAAGCAACTCCAAAACTAATGCAACACGCAACCTCACTTTTGGTTCCCTGTCAGACACAGCATCTAAAATTGAGAAAACAATATTCCCAACAATACCAGCATATTCAAATGCTTCATAGGAATAAGTCTTCGTGTTTGAGTTCTCATAAGTAGCCATAATATTCTCACAAAATTTTTGCATCCAATCTAAAGCTACCTCTTTAACTGCAAGAGGAGAAGAAACATGGAGAGCTTTGACAAGGAGTAGATTGTACTTTCTAAGATGATCAGTTATAACAGATGAAAGCCCATCCCTGTGATTGTCTGCAGGGACTTTTTCAGCAGCAACATCCAAGGAAGTTTTCCCATTACTCTGATATCTTAAGGAGCACTTGCTTAAAAATTCAACGGTAGTTAGTGTTTCCAATGTCTTAATAATATTGACCTGCATCTCCACAAAGGCCTGAATGCATGAGTCAAAAGGATTCAGTTTCTCAATAATAAAAGACACCAAATTCTCTGACCTCTTAAGATACAAGGTGGCAGTGTCTGGTTGGCCAACCAAACTGCCACGCCCACCTAAGGAAACACAGGTCAACAAAACTTTCAAATCAAATTTAATCAATGCAAATAACTCATTTTTTGAATAAGATTTAGTGTCTAAAATACTATTGACCCCATCTCCATGACCCAAAGTTTTTCCCAGCATGCCCTTTAACAGCTCCAGCTCCTCACTCAATGAGGCCACTGCCTGTTGAACAACTTCATTATTCCCATGTTGAAGCAAGAAAATATAAGTGGCAGCAGAACTTCCAGTGACCAAGTGATTTGGATGCAACCGCATCTGAGATACTGGAGCATCAAATTGCAGTACCTTTTGCACAGATGATGCAAGGAGGCCAAGCTTTTGAAGAGATAATAACTGAAGATTAGTTTTTAGAACCCCATGAACTTGAAAGGAGGTGATCTTCCCTGGGCCCATCAATTGGTTAGGATGATTCATTTCTAGGCTTTGAAATAAGATGTCAACTGCAAGAGGATAAAAGGGGGAAAATCGTTCACATAATATTTCTGCCAAGAGAGTCAAACACTTCCATGAATCCCCAATCCATTCTGACCATCCAAATTTGCGTCCTACCATAGCTAAACATCCCAATAACCTTGGAAGCATTCTGCTTAAGGGTTCAGTTATTTGTTGAAGTAGATTAATTTCCAGCAACCCAGAAGCAGCAGACTGCAAAACTGTTGAGAAACAAGAAAGCAATGCAAGCAACCTTCGAAATTGTTGCGGTGTTCCAGGACTCCCATCCTGAAGCAATACATCCATGTCACCCAAGAACTTTGACAAAAGCCCCAACGAGAACTGCAAATTACCCACCCAATGTTTCTGAAACTGCAAGAAACTGTCCATAATAACACGTCTATCTGACTCTGAAAGGTCTGGTACCAATGCCCACCCAAGAAGCAGATCAACAATGTCAAGAAAATGGGGTTGAAAGCATCTACTAAACTTCGAAGAAATCAAAGTCAACACACCCAGAAGCCGGTGTAACAAACTCAAGGAAGTTCTCTCATCCTCAAGAAGTACTTGGCATGCTTTGAGAATCGGCAAAGCATATCTNTTTTTTAGAATATTGCTACAGTACAATTCTATCTTTAGAATTGTACTGTAGCAACTATTGCAAAAAATTTAGAATAGTTGAGTTTAGCATTTTCTAATGCAATGAATTTTAAGGCTTAAAATGCCAAATTGACCTTAGATATGGCATTAGCATTCTCCAATGCTAATGCTCTTAACGAGAATGCTCTTATAGAAATTACTGTAGACTATTGTATCTTGTTTTTTAATCACTTTTATTATCTCTCTCCTCTCTCCTCTATCTTCTCTTTCCCTTTCTCTAGTCTGATGGTCTCATTTTCTTTCTTAACTCTCTCTTTCCTCATCTCTGATCTCTCGTCTCCCCTTCTCTTTCTCTCTAACTCGCTCTCTTCTCCCTCATTCTTCTGGCGCCGTTGTTGGCCGAAGCATGCTCTGATGAAGGTGTGAGCTTGACTTTCGAAACGAGTAGCCACTAGATGAGCGAGAAAGTGATTCCAACGATGCTGAGATCTCCTTTCAGTCCTCATTCCTTCAGTCCTCAACCGAGATCTCCTTCACTCCTTACTCCCACTCTCACGGTGGTGGTGGTTTTTTTCTGGGTGATTTAGTCAAGGTTTGTTATGGTTTGGTTGTGAGATCAGTGTGGGTATGGTGGTTTGCGGCAGCGTGTTTGTGGGTCTGCTAATTGAATTTGGTCGTGGTTGGTGATGGGTTTGCTTGCTATTCGGTTTTGGTGATGGGTTTTGGCCGTGGAGATCTTAATGGTCATGGGTTTGGTTGAGTTAATTTGGGTATGGGTGGTGTTTGTGTTGTTGATGGTGGGGATTGTGGTTGTGGTTTATGGGTTGCAGTGGTGGCTTTTTTTTTTTTTTTTGGTGGTGTGGTTATGGTTGGGGTTGTGACTGATGTGGTGATGGTGGGTGATTGATGGTGGTGGAGGTGGGGGTTACCTTGTTGGTAGTGTGGGGTGGGTTTTTCTATATTTGCTGTTCGTGGTGGTGGAGGGTTTCGTGGTGGTGGGGATGGGTGATTGATGTGGTGGTCTGTTTCTGTGGTGGTTGTATTGTTGTGTTGTTGTACAGTGGTTCTAGCGTGGTGTTGGCATGGTAGTGGCATTGTGATGGTCGTGGTGTTGTTATGGTTGTTGGTTAGTTAAGGAAGAGAGAGAAAGAGGAAAAAAAGAATATTCAAATAAAATGGCAAAAAAAAAAAAAAAAAGAGTTTGAGATGTTAGGAATGGGCCAAAATAGCTAACTAATTTTTTTTCTCAAACTATCTAGTTAGTAGTTTCAGTTTTGAAACTATATTATTTAGTAGCATCTCGAGTCTCTCAGACTCGATTTTGGCATATAAAAACCTCTATCACTCGATCCCCTCCTGAAGCTTCTCCCTCGAACTTAAATTTATCTATCTGCTCCTCTAGCGAGGAGATGGAAGAGCCAACCCTTTTGCCAACAAACCGCCGGTTCAAGGGGAATTTGCTGGATCGGCTGGACGAGCGGAGGTACACCTTGAGGGTTTAGATGGGTACGGGTGCGAGGTCGTACGGTGCCAAGAAGCCTTTCCGAGCAACGTCTATGCGGTTGAGACGATAATGTCCCTGCGTTATCGCGTTGCCGATCGGCTGATAATCCTTAGGTTTCGCTGTGTACCCAAGGATAAGCGGAACCGACTGGAGTTGCCCGTCTTCACTTACAAAGATTTCTAATCTTAACAGGTAATTGAGGGCGGCGGTGTTTGTGAGGCTGAGCCGAGGAGTAACGTGGTCTCTATCTGTCAAAAATCAGAGCAGAATTCAGTCAAAGACTTGAAAATAGTAATGCGAAAAGAAGTAAAAATTGCTAAAAGGCGAAGATCCTAAGCCTACTGTTAGTGAACCTAAGTCTAGCATGTCCCACCTGGCTCTCCTGGCTTGGTTGGGTAATGATAACTGTCGTGCCATGCACCCGAGACAATCACATAGTCATCCTTCATCCCTTTGTTGGACTTAGGAAGACAGGAGACAAGCCTAGCAATGTCGGACCGAGATTTTAGATAATATCCCGCCCCTTGTTGGCTGTGACACTCGTACATGTGTACCACGTCCAACCAGGTGAGCCCCAATCCTAGGTGATGGTTAAGATCCTCAACTGCTCCTAAGATCCTAAACATGTTGGGCGCACACTGTTCGGGACTAAGCCTATGGTTTCCAAGGTAGCTAGTGGTAATGGGGCCCATGGGGATTGTCATCCCCCATTCTAGGAAAACGATGACGGGGATTATGACTTCGCCCGTTCTACGATCCGTTAGTATTTTTTCTGGAGGGCAATACCTCACACCCACATTTGGGGGTATGCAATATGTGGTCCTAAATTCCTCCAACTGGGCAGGACTGTCCACCAGATACTGGAGTTTACCCATCACACTTAAACGGAAAGAGGGAAGCACTGAGCGTAGCAACCAAGGAGTGATTGTTCAAAGGTCGAGAAAACTGGCCGAAGAGAAGACTGAAGGATCGAAAAGATGAGAACTTACAGGAACTAAACTGGAGATTGATCTTCAAACTCACACAAGGATTCTCAAAGATTCTGGAGAAGACTGGGATCGATGACTGAAAGAGCGTGATGGAGTCGTGTGCTTGTTCTTGCTAGGTAGTCTGATAGTTTGCAAAGTAAAGAAAGAGTAACTTCTCCTGAGATTTTATACGAGGTCAAACGAAGGGGCAGGAGTTACCTCGCCCAAATCCCGGGGAAGAACCACGCCCGTTAGATCGACAACCCACCGTTGGATACAAAGGACAAGGCGCCGCCTAGAGTAATTAATACAGCGCTTTGGGAATACGAAAACAACAGCGGCAATGATGAAGCGCTTAGATCTATGCCTACACACGTGCCAGTTCAGATATTTGTCTGTTCTCAAGCTTCTTACCTCGTGACAAGTCAAAATCCCACTTTTTCTCTTCGGATGCGAGGTTTTTGAGGGGCTATTGTGGGGGGGGGGGTAAAAGCCCAGACATACCTATTGGGCCGGGGGCCCTGTTTTGAAGATTATTGTATGTCCGAAGAGGAATAACAGGTCGGGGTAGAGTTCATCTGAGCGCAACTAACCCAGAAAGGGAGGAAGAGTATCGTCTGAAGAGGTCACCTTTTGCCCGAAGAGGTTCTACTCCTCGGATATGAATAGTCTTGATCAAGCAAACAAATGGAAGGTCCGAATGACCTTTCTGGCAATCCCAACGACAAAGATAAGCTCTGGGCATACCTGGGGATGATAAGGACAAGGAAATATCTCAAAAAAAAGCTGCTACCACCACATTAAATGCACTGCAACTACTTTTCTGGCCGCATTAATGTGGAGAAGACCCCTGAACAGTGTAATCTCAGCTACCACCACTCACAGAGAGTTAAAGAGGATACCTGGTGGGACATTCACTCAAGTGGGTGCTTAGATGAAGAACAAGTGGACGATGAAGATGATGGGAGAGGGTGCTATATAAGGAGAAGAGGTCTCTGATAAAAGAGAGCGAAGAGGAGGGAGAAAAAGAGGGAAAAAAAAAAGAGGGAGAGAAAAAGAGAGAGAGAAAGGGAGAGAAGTAGGAAATAATTTTACTGTAACTCTAAGAGTTGTAATCACCTTTCATTCAGCAATACACCTCTTCGAACATACATTTGTCCAATTAGTCAAGCATGATTTTGTGCTAATGCATCCTTAAATACCATAATTAACTACTATTTAATTTGCAACCAGCTCAGCTCTTTCGCCCACTCTCTACAAATTCATTGTCCTGGGTTCATTGGGCTCATAATCCATTCCTCTTAGGCTTGGGCTACAAAAACTGACCCTACAATATGTATATCTATAATTTTTTAATAAATTTTATTAAATGTTTTTGTACCTTAAGATACACGATATAATTGCCACTATTTTTTTTTTTTAAGTCATACTCTAACACATTCATCTCATTAATTAGGCCCCACCACAATACAAATATAAAACCATGGTGGGATTTGTTTCTGTGAAAAAATTGGAGGCAATAGACTTTCTAATTTGCTATTGACAAGTCCCAAAATGATGCCGTTTTTTAATAGGAAAAATATTTTAATAATTTTAGGAAAACAAAATAAGTATAAACTATTCTTCATCTCACAGCAAAGTGACCAACCAAAACCTAAGTAATCCATGAATCTAGAATCTTCTCTATTTCATTTTTATATAGAATTTGAAGGTCATGATTCATTTGAAAAAATCAAGAGTTTGGAATATGACAATTCATTTAAAATCCTTTAACCTGACTAATAGAAAATTTAACAAAACTAGCTTTAAGCCTTTAACTCAACTTAAAAAAAAAAAAAAAAAAAAAAAAAAGAAGAGAGAGAAAAAAAAAGACAGAGAGAAACATATGGCTCACACTGAGGAGGGGACAAATTAATATATCAAATGAGTTATTGTTAGGGATGCAAGGTTTTATAGCACAAAACCGCAGCTCTATTTCTATATGCACTCCTCTTTGGCCACCCCATAAACAAAGCAATAGCGAAATTTCAATCATGCCTTTGTTTAGATTATATGGATGGGTTTAGCATTGAAGGAATAATATGTGAAATGTAGGATTGTTAATGTTTGGGTTGGGTAAAGATGTAATAGAACTCAAACGTGGGCAAAGTTGAACGTTGATTTTTTTTTTTTTGGGTGAAACTCTTGTAGTCTTGTGTTTGGTAAAAATATTTGATTTCGATAGGTGAAACGTAGGATTGTTGATTTTTGGGTTGGGTTAAAGCATTAAAGGAATCAAATTAAAAATGAATTCATATATTCTTTTTTATTTTATTTTTTGGAATTTTTCTTATCAAATCAATTTTTTATCTCCGCATCTTAAAAATGATTTCATATATCTTACATGTATAATTCTTATCAAACTATATACAATACCATGTTTTGTAGCATTATAAATTTTGTTTTCTTGGTAAATATCATTTCTTTTTAAAATAAATAAATAAATGACATATAAAATTATAATTTATATTCAGTTTTTTGTTAGGAATGAATATCTCAATATGAGTACTTGTTCCTCCTAATGTGTCCATGCAATTTACACCATCAAATTTGATGGATAGAGTTTGAATCAAATTAATGATATTATATTTGATTTTTATAATGAGTATGATAGAAAAGCAGGTTTTATTTAAGTACTCTTTTTCTACTCCTAATTAGTAGTACAAAAAGAGTACTTAAATAAATTTTAAAAGACCAAAATATTTACTTTCAATACATAGACAAGGAGATCATAACATAAGAAAGACTCGTGCATAAACAAGACGTGGTTGTGAAGCACAAATGCATGGACGGAGCTATGGTTGGACTTGGAGGGGCAATGCCCCCCCCCCCCCCCAAAACACTAATTTTAGAAATGTTGTTTTAGAAAATTACATTTTTTGCCCCCTTAAATATATCATTGACTCTTTTAAGTGTATTGTTATAGTCACAAATTTTTCTATAACATTTTTACAAACTGTTAAGATAGCAAATTCTTATTAGTTCACATTTGAGTTCATCACTTACATTATCAACAATTTGTAAAGAAGTTTGTAGTTCAAACATTTTCCTCATTTTAAAGACCATTAAAAAATTTATAAGTCTAAAATCTAAAAAAGAAATATACAAGCCCAAAAAAATTAGTACAACAAAAAAATTACCAATAGTAAAACTAAAAAAAAAAAAAAAAAAAATTAAGCATAATCAACCAATTTTACCTAAATCAAACAATCTGATCATTTAAAAAGTTTTAAACAACTAGCAGCTAAGCGACTAAGTAATAACAAAGTCAGAGGCCGAAGTCATTGCACACAACCAACAACAAAGCCGCTACCCCTAACTCTAAGTTCTGACTTCGTCCCTGCACAAATGAATTTATTGATGAATATATCCACTATTTTTATCTCCTAAATAGTATACCCATGATGTCATCACAACGAAGGATGTCTACAACTCAATCTATTGATATTGATTTGTCATATGAATCATGATTAAGACTACATGAGTCTTATCAGCTTATTAGAGCATTCTTATCAAGAATTCTAAAAATTTTAACAATTAACACTTCAAAAACCTACTTTATTTATTATCCCACCCCACTTTAAGATACATCAAACATCAAACCTTCTATATTTTTTACCATTTCATTTAAATAATATAAACTACTCATTAAAATAATAATAAAACTACACCACAAACTAGAGCAACCAGCCAACCACCTCCTCCACCACCCCTACCACCATTGTAGCAACCACCATTATAACAACCACAACCCACCACAGCCACCACCACCACCACAAGTCACAACACTACCGTGGCAACCACAACCCCCTACAGGAAGAATAGAAAAAGAAAAAAACCAAAGTATAACCACAACCATCCACCAAAATCACAACCAATCACCACCCAACCACCATAAAAACAACCAGCAGACCCATCACGCCAAACCAAAACCCACAGGAACCAAAACCAGATTGGTGAACCAAAACCCATCACACACACACAAACCCAGGATCGGTGACCCACGACCCACGCCGAACCACAACCACAACCACAAACCATAGCAAAAAAAAAAAAAAAAAAAGAAGAAGAAGAAGAAGAAGAAACCTCCATTGCCGAACCTCCACCATGACCATTGGACCATTGGACCCACAACCCATGCCCATCAAACCACAATCGCCAACCACGAATCATCACCGTCACCACCCACAACCATCGAACCATCCAATCGGACTCAAACCTATCAAACCACGACCTTGACCATCAAACCACGCTGAACCACAGGACAAAGAAGAGAGAAGAGGGAAGAGAGAAGTTATAGGAAAGAGAAAGGCAAATAATAAGAAGAAAAGAAAGTGGCCCCACCTGAATTAAAAAAATAATTTAAGTTTTACAATTGATGAACAGTGCGGTCTCAAATCATGGCATTAAAAACTCTTGATAAAGGTTGTTTTTAGAGATTAGTGTGTCAAATGCCAAATATTTGGCATTTGACACTCTTAATAAGAATGCACTTAGAGTATTCACATCTAGTCTTCCATATGCCATATGTTGCTATATTTTAGCATCAAGGCACAAAAATGATGCATTACTCGGACTCGTAAATCTAAAAAATTTACAATTTTGCTACAGTGCACGCTTACTTAGAGCATTCTCATCAAGGTTTGTAAAAAATTTAGCATTTACCACCTCAAAACCCAAATTTATAACATATAACACCCCACTTTTCAATACAACCTACATCAAAACTTCTAATTTTTTACCATTTCATTTAAATAATGTTTCTTTATTATCCATCAATAATTTTTTATTTTTCCTCTCTCTCATCTGTCTCTCTCTTTCTCACAGCACGCCGCGCACCACACTACCAACCACCCACCAAAAACCCACCACCCATACCATAACCACCACTAACAAAAAAAGGAAAAAAAAAAAATCACAGCAGAAACTTCCACATCCACCCACAACCACCAAATCCACTCACCACCACCAACCACAGCAAAAAAAAAAAAAAAGAAAAGAAAAAAAAGAAATCTCCACCATCACCGCCACCAGCAAACCCATTAGCAGTGAAAGCTTCTCCTCTCTCTCAAGATCGGCTTGTAGGCTTCAGATTGCCGTGGGCCGGTGGTGGTCGTGGCTCGCCGTGGGTGGGGTTCAGATCGCAGTGGGTGGCCGTGGGTCGGCTCAGATCGCTGTAGATTGCCATGGGTGGCTTCAGATTGCATGTGTGGCTGTGGGTTGGTTCATATCGCGAGTGGCCATGGGGCTGTTGCTCACCGTGGGCCGCCGTGGTGATGGTTGGTGGCTAATTTGGGGTTTGTGATTTGGACGGTCATTGACTGTCAACCATGGGTTTAGAGAGAGAGAGAGAGAGAGAGAGAGAAATGAGAAAAAAAAGTGAGCTCGACTTGAATAAAAAAACAATATAAATTTTACAATTAGTGAATAGTGCGGTCTCAAATATGAGACCACACTGTTCACCAATGCCAAAAATTCTAGCATTTGAAACCCTTGATGGAGCAAGCTTTTGGGGGGGGGGGGGGAATGCTAAAAAAAAGCATCTTTTGGCATATAGAACCCTTAGGGCATTAGCATTGGAAAATGCTAATGCTATTCTATTTTACAATTTTAAAAACCCACAATTCTATTATACCATACCATTTTTCAATTCTTCTACATCCCAAAACTCTATTTTTATTAAAATATTATTTTTAATATTTCTTTATTATTTCTTTATAACTGTTATTTTTTTCAGACATCTGTTTCCTGGGCTTTCCAACCGTTTTTTTTTTTCCTCTGCTTCTCCCTCAACCTCTAGCAACACACAAACCATCAACGACCACAGCCACGCACCTCAACCCATCAACAACCACAGCCACAGCACCAAAAACCCATCAGCCCATGCCACCGATTTGAAACCCAACCGATTTGAAACCCACCGGAGAAAACCCATTAAAAAAAAAACATCACCGGACCCAACCCACTTCAGCCACAACATCGGACCCAAACACCAGACCCAACCATGACCCAAACACCGGACCCAACCATGACCCACAACCCCTTTAGGCACCGGTCACAGCAAAAAAAAAAAAAAAAAAAACCCACAACTACCACAGTGACCCACGCCAAAAACCACAACCACTAGTGACCCACGTCGTCACCCACGCCGAAAAAAAAAAAAAAAAAAGCAACCACAAAACCACTGGATCGCAACCCACCAGACGCCAAAAACCACAACCACCAGTGACCCATGCCGAAAAAAAAAAAAAAACCACCACCACAGAACCACCGGATCGCAACCCACCAGACGCCAAAAACCACAACCACCAGTGACCCACGCTGTGACCCACGCCGAAAAAAAAAAGCAACCATAAAATCGCCGAATCGCAAGCCACCAGACACCAAAAACCACGGCACCAGTCACCCACGCCGTCACCCACGCCGAAAAAAATAAAATAAAATAAAATAAAAAACAACAACAACAACAGAACCGCCGGATCGCAACCCACCAGAAAAACTAAGCCACTGTGATGTGTGATGGAGAATGGTGTTTGGGTCTGATAAAGAGAGGAGAGAGCAAATGAGAAACAAGAACGAAGAGAGAGAAGAGAACTGAAACAATGAGAGTGAGGAGAGAGAAATTTCGGTTTTAAAAGGGAATAAAAAATTATTTTTTTTTTTAGAATATTGCTACAGTACAATTCTATCTTTAGAATTGTACTGTAGCAACTATTGCAAAAAATTTAGAATAGTTGAGTTTAGCATTTTCTAATGCAATGAATTTTAAGGCTTAAAATGCCAAATTGACCTTAGATATGGCATTAGCATTCTCCAATGCTAATGCTCTTAACGAGAATGCTCTTATAGAAATTACTGTAGACTATTGTATCTTGTTTTTTAATCACTTTTATTATCTCTCTCCTCTCTCCTCTATCTTCTCTTTCCCTTTCTCTAGTCTGATGGTCTCATTTTCTTTCTTAACTCTCTCTTTCCTCATCTCTGATCTCTCGTCTCCCCTTCTCTTTCTCTCTAACTCGCTCTCTTCTCCCTCATTCTTCTGGCGCCGTTGTTGGCCGAAGCATGCTCTGATGAAGGTGTGAGCTTGACTTTCGAAACGAGTAGCCACTAGATGAGCGAGAAAGTGATTCCAACGATGCTGAGATCTCCTTTCAGTCCTCATTCCTTCAGTCCTCAACCGAGATCTCCTTCACTCCTTACTCCCACTCTCACGGTGGTGGTGGTTTTTTTCTGGGTGATTTAGTCAAGGTTTGTTATGGTTTTGGTTGTGAGATCAGTGTGGGTATGGTGGTTTGCGGCAGCGTGTTTGTGGGTCTGCTAATTGAATTTGGTCGTGGTTGGTGATGGGTTTGCTTGCTATTCGGTTTTGGTGATGGGTTTTGGCCGTGGAGATCTTAATGGTCATGGGTTTGGTTGAGTTAATTTGGGTATGGGTGGTGTTTGTGTTGTTGATGGTGGGGATTGTGGTTGTGGTTTATGGGTTGCAGTGGTGGCTTTTTTTTTTTTTTGGTGGTGTGGTTATGGTTGGGGTTGTGACTGATGTGGTGATGGTAGGTGATTGATGGTGGTGGAGGTGGGGGTTACCTTGTTGGTAGTGTGGGGTGGGTTTTTCTATATTTGCTGTTCGTGGTGGTGGAGGGTTTCGTGGTGGTGGGGATGGGTGATTAATGTGGTGGTCTGTTTCTGTGGTGGTTGTATTGTTGTGTTTTTGTACAGTGGTTCTGGCGTGGTGTTGGCATGGTAGTGGCATTGTGATGGTCGTGGTGTTGTTATGGTTGTTGGTTAGTTAAGGAAGAGAGAGAAATAGTAAAAAAAGAATATTCAAATAAAATGGCAAAAAAAAAAAAAAGAGTTTGAGATGTTAGGAATGATATAAAATGGTATGGTATAATAAATAAAGAAACTATATATTTGGTCCCTATTCTTTACACTAGATCTCAATTTAGTTCTTAACCTTTCAATTGTGTTAAGTTGATCCTTAACTTTTCAATATTGTGTCAATTTAATCATTATCGTTATCTAGTGGATGGAAAAATCTGACATGTCAAACTGTTCAAATAAAAAAAAAAAAAATTGCCACTTCATCTTCCACTTGGATTAACACATCAGTGTTTTTAATTTTATCTTATAAAATGTCAGCATAATTTTAAATTAGGAAAGAAAAAAAAATAAACAGACAATTTAATCCCTAACCCACGTCTATCAACAACAAAATAATCCCTTTCCTCGAAAAACAAGGAAGAAAGAAATACTATGGGGTGGTGGTTCTAAACTTCTAATGCTGTTAGTACCCGTTTGTTTCAACTTTTGAAGCCCAAAAGTTGACTTTTTCAAAAAGCCAACCCAAAAATAGTGTTTGGTGAGTATAAAACGCAACTTTTTGGAAAAAGTTGCATTTTAAATTTGTGAAGAAATGGGCGTTTGAGTTTTGGAACAACTTCGGTCCATTTTGTAAAAGTTGGTTTGGGCGTTTGTTATATATCCGTTGGGGGTGAGTTCAATTACCAAATTGCCCTAACTCTTAAAATTACGCTAGACTTAAAACTATTTCAGAATACCAATTATACTGAATTCTATCCAATTATAATGCATCAATCCAAAATTACCTATAAAAACAAAAACTTGTCACAATAAAACATCAAAAACAGTCACTTTAATTGAAAAACAAGAGACCCCAGATTAAAAAAAGAAAAAGAAAAAAGCAAGGAATCACAAACAAGCAAGCCAAAGTGATCATCTTTAGAGTTACCAGTAGCGAACGGCCTTGCAGCCGGAGCACTTTTTGGTGGTGGGGATGTGGCAGTAGGCGCAGGCAGAGTCCCATTGGGCATTGGAGATTTGCGATGAAGATGATCAAAGCTAGAGCTTCTAAAGGAAGTGGTAGGGAAAAAGGGGAAAGAAGGAAAAAGAAAAAGAAAAAAGAAAGAGGAAGAAGAAAAGCTCAGTGGAACCTTCTGGAGCTTGGAGGAAGAAGTGGTATGGAAAAAGAGAGGAAAGAAGGAAAAAGAGGAAAAAAGTAAGGGTACGCGTGTGGAGAGAAAAAAAGAGGGAAAAAAAAGAAAAAAAAAGGAAATGCGGTAAGTGAGTGGAGGAGAAAAAAAAAGCGGGAAAAAAAGAAAAAAAAAAGGAAAAAAGAAGGAAATTTTATTACAGTATTTTCACAATAAATTTTAAGTAGTAGGTTATTATTAACTAATATTGGTGAGAACAATTAATTTTTTTAAAAAGAGAAAAAAATAATTCTAATAGTACGTTAAAATTAAAATCAGTATCAATTTTTATCACAATATTTTCACAATACTTTTACAATAAATCTTAAGTAGTATGTTATTATTAGCTAATATTGGTGAGAAAAAAATAATTTTTAGAAAGAGAAAAATTGATTTAAGTATGATGAAGTAGTTGATTTAAGTATGAACTAAACTCACATCCAAAAAAAAAAGTATGAAATAAACTCCCTTATATATACATTGTCCTTTTTGGTAATTTACCTCTCAAACTATCACTTTTATAAATGCTAGCCAAACACTCAGCTTTTTGAAAAAGTACTTTTAACAGTTTTTACCAAACACTCAACTTTTTGAAAATGCACTTTTTGAAAACTCCATTTTTTTATTATGCACTTTTACAAAAAGCTGAAGCAAACTCACCGTTAATCGAATAATGTTAGAGAGTTCAATGAAGGGTGTGGAGTTTTGGATTGTTAACACGTATGTTCAAGCGATTAAAATGTCTCCGGTTTCCCCAGAGAGCCGCTTACAAATTGGTCAGGAACTCACTAGGGGTCTTGGCGCTGGTGGAAACCCAGATATAGGCATGAGTGCTGCCAATGAAAGCAAAGCGGCAATAGAGGAATCACTTCACGGTGCAGACATGGTCTTTGTAACGGTAGGTACACATTCAATTTCGCAATCTTTTGTTAGAAATTTTCACTGTATAAAGGTAGATCCAAGAAGGAGATTTTTTTTTTTTTTTTTTTTTTTTGAAAAAAGAATAGTTGCTCAGCAGAAGAAAAAAAAAAGATTTTTAATTGAGGTTTGGATGTGACCATGTTATTTGAGAATTTGCATAATTTTTTTGAGAGTGAAATTTTGGGGGAAAAGGAGACTGGTTGTATAATTGTATCCTTTCTTAGTCAAGGCCCCTCCAGTGGTGAAAGTTGAAACATAGCACTTCTCACAAATTATCAATAAAAACTTTCAAAACTAGATATTGCTTTAGAAATTTCCATAAAACGTTAGAGAATTATCGGGGGCCTAAAGATGTAGAAGTTTAGTGGGATATCTGTTAAGCAACATCCAATTATATATTCTATTTATTGTGACCTGCTTGAGGAGGAAAGATCTTACTTCATAAGAACCAGTGGGATGTAGGAATGCCAAAATGTATATAATGTGCGTGTGTATGCTTAATGCTTCTGCCCTGAACATGTGATGTTTGTCTGAGTCAGGAGAATGGTCCAGGAACCCATCTTAAGGGCTCATCACTTCTTTGCTGTCTGCAGTTGGATTACACCTGCGGACCTGCCCTTGTCATTCAGGTGGCAGTGTTCCTGAGGTGTCCACACTAATTAGTTGGACCACCCTGCTTTTCTAAGTCTCCATACGTCAGCCTTAAGTTCACTTATTTAGGATATATCTTAAAATTTTCATTCTTAATTTTCCTTGTGCTAGTAATTTTTATGAGCAATATATTGGGAACAAGTTTTTATGACACTTTTTTTTTTTCCAGATTTTCAAGCATGACCATACTCGTGGATATAGGAGCAACAAAGGAAGACAGAGCTGTGCTTGCTGTGAGAGAAGCTTTATTTAGCCTTAAGGAGCTTTGGATTTAAGTAGTCATCCTTTTGACTAGTTAGAGTGAAGTATTTTTGTTCAGAAACCATATGAGGAAAAGTAACTGGGGAATGAATGCAATAGTGATCTTAACAAGTTTTGTAAAGCTACCTATCAACAAAAACAAGAAGTTATCTAAAGCTACTACTCTTTTTTGAAGATTTGCAGATCCTACCTGTTATTGTGGCAAAGCAAAGAAAGTTGGCATCAGAGGAGGCCTCTTGGTCTTCTGTAGATAGATTTGATTTGTTGTATTCTCTTTTTTTATCTTGTTTAGTGTATCGATGCGTATGAACTTTTCTTCTTTTAAATAAATTGCAAGGATGCAGACTTGCTCCCTTAGATCTCTTCTGATACAAGTTTATGTATACACTTTACAAAATTATTACAATTGATCATTTCAAAGCAATAACAAAGGATTAAGAAAGCAGAGTGATTCATTTGATTGCAACAAAATCGTAATTACCACAAAACTAATGAATAAATAGAAGGAAGTTGCTGTCGCTGGAAGAGTTGAGTTTGGGAATGTGGAGGAAGAGTCAGGGGTTTGGGAATGTTTCTATTGTCATTTAATTTACTCAGTAAGAGAGAGAGAGAGAGGGACGAACCTGGTGCCGCTGGAAGAGAGAGGCGCCACCGGAAGGAAGGAGAAGGGATTTTGGATTCTAGGGAGATAGTGTTTTACATAGGTCTGAATCAAACTAAAAAGATTTGATTTGGGTTTTCTCCAAAAATATATATATATATATATATCTAACGTGTTTTATTAAAATAAAATAAAATAAAATAAATACACTGATGTATTAGTCTAGGTAGCATATGATGTGGCAATTTTTTTCTTTTATTTAGACCGTTTGACATGTCAAACTTTTCCATCTACTACATAACGGCAGGGACTAAATTGACACGACATTGAAAGGTTAGGAACCAACTTGACACAATTGAAAGATTAGGGACTAAATTGAAATCTGGTGTAAAGGATAGAGACCAAATATGTAATTTACCCTAGTTTTTTAGATGGTAAAATGGGATAATTAGTATGCAAGTCGATGGAAATTATAACCTTGATTTTACCAAGCAAGATCACAATAATTATTTACGTAATACTAATAACCAACAAAGAGCCTTAAAGTATGGGGAAGATATTAGGTTGGAAAGAACTTTCAGTCATCAACTTAAGGAAAACCCTTCATATTCTTACGCTATTTAATTGGATTGTAAAGAGTTGATCACTAATATAATCTAGGCTAATGCAAGAATGGTCATTGACTATAATCACTTTGCTTATGTAATAACGTTTGCTACTACATATATAAATTGAGATGCAAGGCCACTTGGTGTATTTTTGGGACTCAATCACCATAAAGAAATTATAATATATGGAGTTACACTTTTATACGATGAAATAATTGAATTTTTTGTATGGTTATTTAAGACCATCCTTGAAGCAATATCCGAAAAGAAACCGATTACTATTTTTTTTTTTTTTAGATTAAGATACAGCACTGTCATTTGTAATTCAAGTAGTAATGCTTGAAACATATCCTGCATTATGTAGTTCGCACATGTGGACACTTGGGTCATTTATTTAAAAGTGAATCTCAATTAAACCCAGATTTCTTAGCATTTATTAGCGATATGATGATGAAGATACATTTCTCACAGTCTAGAATGAAATGCTGGAAAAATACAATGTTCATAAAAATAAATAGCTAATGGATCTATTTAACTTGAATGATGAGGAAAAAGCATATGAATGTATTCTCATATGAAAAACTAAGGTAATGTTTGGTAACGTTTTTTGTTTTCTATTTTTAAATTTTTTTTTTTTTTTTGGGAGTATAAAGAAAAAAAAAATTCTGTATTTTTTAAATAAAAAACATGTTTGGTTAGCTGAAATTTAAAAAATAGTTTTTTAAAGAAAAAAGAAGAAGAAAATACCAAAATATGTTGTTACTAGGATTTGAACTCTAGTGCTAACTTATTAAATAAGATAGATTCATTAAATCAGACGTGTGTTTTCATTAACTTTTGAAAACTAAAAATTGAAAACAGTCTTTTGCATGTTTCCAGTTTCTTTCATAAATTGAGTTTTCAAAACAATTTTTGTTTTCTATCTATTTTGGGTTGCCAAATAAGTTTTTTAGTCTCAAAAATAGAAAATTGTTTTTGAAAAAAGAAAATAAAAGGAAAAAACAGCTACCATTCATACTCTAAGAGTTTCAATTCATATCACTTGGGTTTACTATTAAACCCTAACCAAAAAACTTACTGCAGCAAAAACAAATCTACCATAGCTCTTCCCACAAACCTCGACAGCCACCTCAATCTCCAATGGCTTCCCGGTGGATAGAAACCGCAAATAGGGTATTCTACTCTTTGTTCGTAGGCCAGGACTTAGAGCTCATGTGATGGAACCTTGAGATTTGAGAGTGCTAATGAGAGTGTGTGTGGTTCTTTATTTTTCTAAATGAAACGTATATTCGGAGAGCTTTACACACTTATGGCTTGTTTGGAAGTTTAGAGAGGGAGGAGAGTAGAGGGGAGTAGAGGGGAGGGGAGTAGTGGGGAGGAGAGTAGAGGAAAATGATTCCCCTCCACCTTATTTGGATGTTTTTAAAATTAGTAAGGGGGAAGAGAGTAATTAGCCCTTCCCCTTGTGTAATTTTGTTAATATAATAAGGGTAAATTAGGTAATTTACTTGGTCAATAGTTTATGTACTCTACTCTCCCTCCAAATCTCTCCAATTTGGGGGAATTAAAAATGGGGGGCTAGAGGGAGTTGAAACCCCTCTAAACCCCTCCAAACCCCTCCCCCTCCTTCCTTAAAAAACTTTCAAACAAGGTAATTAGATTACTCTCCCTCCCTCTACTCTACTCCCTCTCCTTTTTTAAACATCCAAACAGGCCATTAGGGATTATGTACGCCTATGTAGTTGCACACCAAAAAACCCTAATGTCATTAAGACACATTTTATACTTGCAGTCTTAAACTATAATTATTTATGTACAGTAACAACTTTAAAATGTTATTTTTATGACTATAAAATAAAATTAAAAGAAAAGTAAAAGTCCATCATGATAAGCGCATAGAAAATGTGAAGAGGTTAATATATATTAACGAAATTATAAGCAAGTTGAAGAATATAAATATATTCTAAATCATTCTAAAAAGTATTTTCTGCCAAAACAAATTAACGCAACTCCCCTCTGTTCTAGCTGATGTAGTGCAAAGAAATTTTACGTAATTAATTCTTCTCTAACTATAGATTATACACACTTCGAGAATTACCTTTCATTGCATCTATCATTTGAGCCAACGCTGGCACAACTAATTTATTTAAAAGCGTTTTGAACATCTTTCCTCAACCTGGATCAGTATAAAACCCATTATTTAATTTAAATAATAAGATACAACATATAAATTAATCCATTTGTAAGTTGTAACCAAAATATGTTGGTTACATGTGATCATTGTTCCTTCAAAAATAATTAGAGTTGGGCATCCCTTGGCACCCATTCAGTGTTCCAAATGAAGGTTTATTATTATATCACTATAAGTCTATAACTAAGACGACCTTAAAACAAAATTATCATAAAATGATTAGACTTGAGCTGAGGTTAAAACCGGCATACAAATTAACTGCAACAAGAAGTTAATTACCATGAAAATTATAAGATAAGGAAGTATTAGTAAGTACAAGTTAAGCACTGTGCGGTAATTGGTAAGAGTTCCTAACTGGGCATCTATCACTGCAAATGTTCATACACGTAATCCCATTGGTGAGAGCTACCCCCACTATAGAATCAAGAGTTGCACTATTTTACTCACCATCGATAACTTTGCTTCAAAGCCAAGCACAATATATTGAGAATCTTCCACTACCCATTTTAGCCAACAAAAATATAGAAAGTTACATCTCTTTAGTCTTTAATAAGCAGGAGTGCAAAGGACAAACCCATGTATAATCACATCATTGTATAAGCACATGATGTACCCACTACTTAAAATCGATTACAACACAAAACTTTCATTCCTATTTCCACCAAACAAACACTAAGTACTGCCTTTACTTCAAAGATAAGCACACACTTTATTCTCGTAAAATGCATAATAGCCATAATGACCCATCACTCTCCTTCCCTCACAAAAATATCATTACCAAACTCAAAATGTTAACAAAAGCAACCCACCCCATTCAAGCCACTTCTACTCCTCGCTACTCTTCTAGCTACCATCACCATGGTTTTCTTCCTCTTCCTTTTCCTCCTATCCTCTAATCTTCATGTTGCATTTTCTGCCCATTGCACCACCACCACTGCCACCAAAACTTTCCAAAAATGCACGACACTCCCTACCCAACAAGCCTCTATAGCATGGACCTTCCACCCCCACAATGCCACTTTAGACCTTGTTTTCTTTGGTACCTTCATTTCACCCTCGGGCTGGGTTGGATGGGGCATCAATCCTAGTTCCCCTGAGATGACCGGAACCCGTGCCTTAATCGCCTTTCCAGACCCAAATTCCGGCCAAATTGTCCTACTACCATACATCCTAGACCCAACTGTAAAGCTCCAAAAGAACCCACTCCTTTCTCGGCCCCTTGACATCCACCTCCTCTCTTCCTCTGCCACCTTATATGGTGGCAAAATGGCCACAGTTCACAATGGTGCCACAATCCAAATCTATGCCACATTCAAACTTGTACCAAATAAAACAAAGATCAACCATGTGTGGAACCGTGGACTCTATGTCCAAGGCTACTCACCAACCATTCATCCAACTACCTCTAACGACCTTTCCTCCTTTGCCACTATAGATGTCCTCTCAGGCTCAGCTACAGCCCAACATGACAACATCAAAACACTCAAAACCGTGCATGGTATCATAAATGCAATCTCATGGGGCCTTATATTGCCTATTGGAGCCGTGACAGCACGCTACCTTAGGCACATTCAGGCACTAGGCCCTGCATGGTTTTATGCTCATGCAGGCATGCAATTGTTTGCATTTTTCCTAGGAACTATTGGATTTGCAATTGGAATTAGGCTTGGGGAGCTGTCACCTGGTGTGGAATATGGACTTCACAGGAAACTTGGGTTTGCAGCATTTTGCTTAGGAGCGCTACAAACACTTGCACTATTGTTTAGGCCTAAAACTACAAACAAGTTTAGGAAGTATTGGAAATCTTACCACCATTTTGTTGGGTATTCTTGTGTGGTTCTTGGGGTTGTGAATGTTTTTCAAGGATTTGAAGTAATGGGAGCAGGCAGGTCTTATGCTAAGTTGGGCTACTGTTTGGGGCTCTCTACCTTGCTTGGTGTGTGTATAGCTTTGGAGGTAAATTCTTGGGTCATTTTCTGTAGGAAATCGAAGGAAGAGAAGCTGAGGAGAGAAGGACTAATTGGGGGATCTGATAAAGGGAGTGGAATCCACAGTTGAGATTACAAGAATTTTTGTGTGGTTGAAAAGGTTTCTTTAGGTAATGAGGAACAGTTTTCGACTTCAATATGTAGGGGTTTTTTCTTTTTCCTTATTCTTAAAACAATATTGTTTCTTAGTGTTGCAATATTGCCCATGTTTATCCAAATTTATTCAATACATATTTGGAATTCTTGTTAAATTGCAAATTTATACTGTCACCTAGCAGATTTGGTAATTTGGGAATTGCTGTAGCATTTTAATGGTAAAATGATATTTTAACAAATTAATTAAATTGTAAGTTGGAAAATTTAATAAAAACATATTGGAGTTTAATCAATGTGATAAATGAGGAGGAGTCAGTGTGTTATCAAATTTGGGATTCCATATTAATAAGAAGTGAGACTGAGAGTGCATATTAATTTATAAGCATGAAGATATATATATATATATATATATATATATATGTATATATTGGATTTAAATGTAATTAATTTATAAGCATGAAGATATATATATATATATATATATATATATATGTATATATTGGATTTAAATGTAATAATGTACAAGAAAATGAGTCAATCAAAGAGAAAGCTAAAAGGAGGAGATATTTCTCATGTGAGTCAGTCCCAGTCCAAGTCCAATTGTGTTGTTGATATTCTTCAAATAAATTTATTGTAAAATTTTTATTCTGTTTCTTTTGTATCTTGCACCTACAGGAATGTATGAACTTCTTTATGATTAGAAAATTTTCTTCTTTTGCTTATAAAGTTGCGGTGGGATTTCTCACAAACAAAACAAGATTGGTCCCAATTCATGATTATCCCTCTTCTATAATAATCTCCTTGATTCGAAGATAAAAACTATCAAAGCGGTGATGGTTTAAACAAAACAATTTTGTTTCTAAAAATAAAAGTACAAAATGTCAAGAATGGGATTCGAACCCATGCCCTTTCGGACCAGTACCTGAAACTGGCGCCTTAGACCAACTCGGCCATCTTGACTTTGTTGTAGCTCGAGTCAAATAAATGCTTAATCTATACAATAATAGATAGCAACATAAAGAACAGAGGAAGAGATTAACAAATGTTGGGTATCAATATCTAAATTGTTATCCGAAGGCATATAAAGCTTTGTCTGAAAACTGAAATATCTCCACTCATTAATTCTTCAATCGCTATAAACAAAATTTATTGTCTAATTAATTGGCTACGTACCCCTGCCAATATGGGCTTTAGCCTTAGCCGTGGACAAAACTTTACCATACGTCTATTGGCTGCTGCATCTGTCTTCTAGCAATCCATTTTTTTCTCCTTTTTCCTTCCTTACTTAACAAACAAAAATACCTCACCTTACTTCCAAGCCTCTAGGTGAATGGAATAATTTATAATTATCGTTTTCCAAACCATATTAACTATTTTTTTTTTTTTTTTAGAGTTTCAATCTATAGCATCTGCTCCTGAAGATAGCTCTTTATCATCAAACCAAGACATCAATCGATTTTTAGTGTATGCGGAGATTGAATCCCAGATCTCTTAATCAACCATCAAAGACTTTACTAGTTAAGCTAACTAGAACCCACCAAACCATACTAACTATTGAACCGTTAAGGAAGTTATATAATGGTTCAATCATTCCACTTTTGAATCATTAATTCAACCATTAGCTTCCTTTTTTTTTTTTTTTTTAATTTTTACAATCCAACCATTAGATTAATAATTAGTAATTATATATATATATATATATATAGTATTTGATCAAATTAACATAATATTAACACACTAACCTTGTAGTTCAATATTTTTCTAAAAAATTGTTGCTTTTTTGTGCTTCAATCATTTTTTTTTTTCTAATTGGAAATCTATTATTTTCTTTGTACTTATTTAGAATTTCATACGATTCACCCATTTGATGATTCAACTATTGATTCAATATGGTTCTAATAATAACTAGGCAAAACTACATTTTTAGTTTATGAAATTTACTCTATATGCGTAATTGGTCCCTCAAGTTTTCAAAATAAGCAATATAAGTCCTTTGATTAACTTCCATTAGTGGCGTTGCTTATGTGGCTAACAGAATAATGATCTGGCATATTTTTAAAAGATATGAAATTTCTTTTTATTAAAAACTTACAAAATTAAATTTACAAACTAGGGGCACGTTTAGTAGACTGTAATAGACACGGTAATGTAATAGATATTCTTATGGCATAACTATTCGGTTGTTTGGTTATGTTTTTATTACAATGAATAGTTATTCCTTATGAATAGCTATTCTTCAAAATGAAGAATAACTATTCCTTATCAAAAGTATTGAATATATATTCATTCACCTTATGTAATAACTTTTTTTTTTAAATATCCTAAAAAGCCATTAGTTGCCACATTTTCAAAAGGAAAATAAATACATTTTCCTTGTTGTTAATTATTAGCTCTATTTTGAACACCCTAAAATAAGTGTATTTTAGAAAATTTGACTTAAAAATGATTTAATTACACATTCTTTTTATACTCTACTAAATTGTGGATGCATATTCAGAATTCTATTCCTAAATGGTCACCAAACTAATGAATAGTCATACTTATTACATTCCAACTTAATGTATTCCTTGTAATACTTATTTTTATTCCTATGTAATAATCATTACAGTGTATCAAACGTGCCCTAGATCCATTCCAATTCAAATCTTTATCCTAACCTGGTACCCAAAAAAAAAAAAAAAAAATCTCCATTTGCAACCTGATTCATTCATCAATACAAAATTTACAGTCACCAGCAACAATAGTAGCAGCCTCTGCGCTCTCTTGTACTCTTGTAGCTCCAGTGCGTGTTCACGACCTACTTACAGTTCACCCATGGTGGTCGACGTTTTTCATTGTATGGATTTAAAGGAAATTTCAACGTAATAAAACAACTCAGTTCACACGATTCTTAACATCTTGAGCTGCATTAGATAATTACAAAAATTTAAGAAAAAGATTATTCATCAAAAAAAGCTTAAAACAACAAAAATAAAAATAAAATTTATTTCCCAATAGCCAAATACCCAAAACCCAAATTCTTAATTCTTTATTTCCCCTCACTTTCCCAGCAACCAAATAGAAAAACAAAAAAAAATAAAATAAAATAAAATACAAATTCCCCAAGATTTCAAAAACCCTACAGATCTACTATCCAACCCAATCCCCAAATCTAAACACCACAAATCAAAAACACAAACAGAAACACAAATTCATAATCACGATTATACCTTTTGTTTAACAGTACTCACATGTGACGATCTGAGAATCTCACGCCTCACAGATATCTCCAAGACCTCCTTCACAATACTCGCATGCGACGATCTGAGAAGCTTACAGATATCTTCGAGCTTGTACACCGAAGTCACCTTGTCCTTGTCTGAGGTTGCACCATCAATCATTCTAGACCTCCAGTACCTTGTCCTCGAGCCTAACGTTGACCCACCATGGGTGAAGTGCAGGTAGGCCTTGAACATGCACTGGAGCTACAAGAGTACAAGAGAGCATAGAAGCTGCTATTGTTGCTGCTGGTAACTATAAATATTGTATTGATGAATAAATCAAATTGCAAATGGAGATTTTTTTGTATTGGTCTAGTTTCTTTCTTATATGTAAATTTAATTTTGTAAGTTTTTAATAAAAAAGAAATTTCACATCATTTAAAAAATGCTAGGTCATTATTCCGTTAGTCATGTAAGTAACACCACTAATGGAAGTTAACCGAAGGACTTAAATTGTTCATCTTGAAAACTTAAGGGACCAATTACGATCACTTGAAACTTAAGGGACCAATTGCGCACATAAGGTAAATTTCATAGACTAATAATATAGTTTCACCTAATAACTATAATTATAGTAAATACCCCTAAAGTTAGTCATAATCTATCTAAAAATATAAGAATGTGCTTAGCAATATGGTTTTGTTATTTTTCTAAAGTTAGTCATAATCTCTCCAAAAATATAAGAATGTGCTTACCAATATAGTCAATTTATTTTTTTCTATTATTATCTTTAAGGGGTGTGAAAATGTGTCTTTGTTTCGTCTACGGTTGGAATCTTGATTTGACTTTAGGTCAAGGTTAAGATAGAAGATAGTTAGCACTTGCAGTTTGTAGTCAAATGGCAATGGGTCAGGTTTAATGGGTTGTTCAATCCAACCCGACCTTAATAATAAGGGTTTGAGATTGTTTTAATGGTTTTGGGGTGGATTTGAGCTCATATATTTAAACCAGCTTGCAAGTTTGGGAAAGATTTAGATTTTATACAATGGCCCATGAGTACCTGAACCCAACTAAATTATGTTTTTATAATACTAAAATACCTTTATTATTATATTCTCTTCACAAAAAATAAAATAGAATTTTTATAAATAAAAATAACTAAATAAGTATGTGCCTCTTTCTCTTTTAAAATATGATTTAATTTATTATAAAATTACTTAGGGCATGATTGGTTGACTATAATATAATAGATATTCTTATAATTTAGCTATTCTATAGTTTGGTTATATTTTTATTATAAGAAATAGTCAATCCTTGTGAATAGTCATTTTTTAAAGAATAATGCTAGAGATATAAACTATTTTACAAAAATTTTTACAAACTGCTGATATAGTGGGTGATTATTGGTAAATGAAAAAAAATGATATTAATAGTGAGCCTAAATGAAAACTAATAAAAGCTGGCCACATCAACATTTTGTAAAAATGTTATAAAATAGTTTGTGTTGTAGCATTACTCTTCTTTAAAATGAGGAATAATTATTCCTCTCTAAAATGATTGTAATAGTTATTCCTTAGTAAATGTAATAATTTCTAAACTAATATATTTCCAAATAAATAATCTTTTCATATGTACATAGTAATTATGAAAATAAAAAATTTTCAAAAAATAACTCATCTCTCTCTCTCTCAATTTAAAATATATTATTTTCTACAAAATATAATAGTATAAGTAAGATATTTCCTATAATATATCTTAAGTTTTATTCTAATATTACAACTCACAACTAAACTTAAGGATAAATTCAATTATTCTAGTACAACAAATTTTATTTTCCGTAATAAAGATTATATTCTTGTCGTAATCCATATTCATTGTACTAAACGTGGCCTTACTAAGTTCTTAAATTTTATTAATTAATATTATTGATGTTTAATTTTGGGTTAATCCACCCATTTGTTTGGACTTATGGCAAGATAAATAGGCAGGTTTGGGAACGAGTTAAGTTTTTCATATATAAATAAGATATGTTTATGATTCATTTCCCAATATTTAATAGAGTTTGGTAGGTGAATATTTTGTAGGTTTGATTTTGGAAAATTTTTGTGTCCCAAAACCCAATGTCATTCCTGCTTGGCGTGTTTCAAACAAAATCTTATCTTTGTTTCGAGTAATTCTTAAATATTCCTAGAACACGTATAATAGTACTCCCTCCTGTCACATTCATGATGGGGTCTACTCATTAAATTCATGGTGAGACCTACCATGAATATGAGAGGATGGAGTATCATTTTTTCATATTCTAGGAGTACCTATGAATTTTCCCTTTGTTTAGGCTAAAATTAGAATCTTGAGCATGGGTATTTGGTCCATTACTTTTGGATTTTTGGGTTAGAAATTCATTTTAAGTTATGCTATAATTACAAACTATTTTACAATATTTTTACAAACTATTGTTGTGGCCAACTTTTTTTTGGTTCTTATTTGGGTCCACATCTAATATATTTTTTTCATTTACCAATAACTACTTACCACGTCAGCAGTTTGTAAAATTTTTTATAAAAAAAGTATGTATCTTTAGCATTTTCCATGCATTTTAATTAGCAGTTATAATGGATTGCAACATAAGCTTGTAGGTACAAACTTAAAAAATTAAAAAGTCTTGGGTAGCATTGGTTTTGTTTAAATACCAATTACATGCATTCCCTTTATTTTTGAATCAAAGTGAACTTCCTATCAAAGCAAAGACAAAACTACATGTTGGTTGGGGGGGGGGGGGGGGGGGGTTGTTGTTCATGGCCCCTCCCCTAGATATTGAAAAAATAACAAGTAGTATACACACATAAATTCTAATTTTTGAACCTAAATTGTATATACTTGTCCTCCCCCTCCCCTCCCCCCCCCCCCCCCCCCACAAAGTTTTTACAAATTGACCCATGAAATTTCCCAAATTGTTTTAATCAAACCAACCCTTTGCTGTATTGCCCCAAAAAATCAAGAAAATCCATTAGACAAACCAACAAAATAATTCATAAACCCAGATAATTAGAAAAACCTTTAAACAACAAATCCAGTCTTAAAAAAAAAAAAAAAAAAAAAAAAAAAAAAAAAAAAAAAAACAAGAATATTACAAATGACAAATACTTAGCAAAACAATCCTTTAGTGCACCACCACCTCCATCATCTTCTTCTCTAGCCGACTGCATCTCTACTTGCTTTCTTCTTCTTCTAATTTTTTTCTAACTTCACAACCTTCAAACTTCAATGAATGCCATCTCTCTCTTTTGCAAAATGATGATTGACAAAAGCACCGTGGAGATTGTGGCAAAGATGGCTACAACTCATTGTGGTTCTTGTGGCCAACATAAAGCCACATGCACTTTTTCTTTTTCTTTTTCTTTTTCTTTTTCTTTTTCTTTTTTTGTGGTCCGATCTTTTTTTTCTTTTTTCTTTTTTCTTTTTTCTTTGGTGAAAAGGAGATAAATTTAAACTAAACAAGAACATGAATATTAGGGCAAAACCTATTTAGGTACATCCCATGAAGGTCATCCTTAAAAACAGAAAGCAAGTCCACAAGCGAACTGTCATATATAACAAAATCTAAATCGTGGCTAGATCTTATCCTGACAAGTCCACAAGTGGACTGTTATAATTTTTTCTAACTTCACAACCTTCAAACTTCAATGCATGCCTTCTCTCTCTTTTGCAAAATGATGACTGACAAAAGCACCTTGGAGATTGTGGCAAAGATGGCTACAACTCATTGTGGTTCTTATGGCCAATATAAAGCCATGTGCACTTTTCTTTCTTTCTTTTCTTTTCTTTTCTTTTTTTTTTTTTTTTTTTTTTTTTGGTGAAAAGGAGGTAAATTTAAACTAAACAAGAACATGAATATTAGGGCAAAGCCTGTTTAGGTACATCCCATGAAAGTCATCCTCAAAAACAAAAAATAAGTCCATAGGCGAATTGTCATAATTAACAAAATCTAAACTGTGGCTAGATCTTATCCTGGCAAGTTTGTCAGCACAGCGATTCGCTTCACGGTAGCAGTGACTAAACTGAACCTAAGGAAGATTAGAAATCAACTGTCTACAATCATCCAAGATAAGAGACACAATGTTATTTACATAATTAGGATTGGCTAAGGCATCTATAATAGCTTTTGCATCTAGTTCAATCTCTAAACAATCAAAGTTACAATTGCTGCAAATGAGAAGGCCATCTTTGAGACCCTAGAGCTTAGCAATAAAGCTATTGGTGATCCTAATTTTTCTAGCATACCCTTTAACTAGTGATCATTCTCATCTCAGATAATACCTACACAACCAGCTAACCCTGGGTTGCCAATAGAGGACCTATCAGTGTTCAGTTTTTTCTACCCCGCTTGGGGTTTTTCCCATCTAATTAGCCTCAAGACTAATTGATTAGCACTTCTGGGTGAGGATGCACAAGAAAGATACTCCATAGCTTAATTCTTGGTTTTGTTGCTAGGCTTGGGTTTTGGCTTTTCCCTTTAAACACTTGGTTCTTATTCTTCCAAATAGCAAAAAGAAGGACAAATTTTCAAGGAGGGTTTCGAGGGAATAGACATTTTGCTACTTTCCCATTAGATTCCAACCAATCTTGGAGATCCCTGGTCCAAAAATAAGGATCCGTCCATCTTAATCCCCAACTGGACCCAAATAGGTTTAATTTTTTCGCAATCATGGAAGGCATGAAGGACTAATTCATCTCCCTATTGCATAAAGGACAATTTATTTCTTCCAGAACTCCCCTTCTCCTGAAGCATTCCCTAACTCCAATGCTATTGTAAGCACACATCCAGGTAAAGGTTTGGATTCTTGGTAAAATGTCAAATTTCCAAATCCAACTGGCTGAGAAGGTTGCCTTTGAGTTGTCCTTCATGGCCATCCTGTAGGCACACTTAAGATCAAAATTTCCTTAAGAATATCCTAACCAGGCTAGCCTATCTTCAACTCTCGAAGCCAAAGCATCGAGGTAGCTTGGATTATAAGTTTATTTTTTTTAGGGAAGATTGAAGGCTAGCTAATTCCTATCCCAACCATTATCTTGAAGAACATCTAGGACCTTTAATTGAGATGCTTCTCGAGAGAGAGGACCGTGAATCATTTGCCACACCACTCCATGATTTATCCAGGGGTCAAACTAGAAGTTAAGATTGTTATTTCTTTCCACTGCCTATTTAATACTTTGTTAAAAAAAATTCATTCCTTTTTTCATCACAAACCACGTTTGAGAGTAAGGGAGACTGTTAGCATTGCTTAAGTTCATCCTGCGGTTAGTACAATATTTCGACCTTAAAATCTGTGCCTAAAGAGATTCATTTTCTACATGAAATCTCTAGTTCAGTTTTGAGAGAAGGGCAATGTTTCTGGCCCCTATTGCTTGTAATCCCAGAACTCCTTTTTTTGGTTTGACTACCTTCTACTAGCCAACCCAATGAATCTTCTTTACTGACTCCGTAGTGCCCCAAAGAAAATTTCTATTAACCCGATCCATTCCTTCAAGAATTCTCCTAGGGAGATAGCAGCATTGCATGACATAAGACGAAATGGTTAATGACGAGGCCTGAATTAGGACTACCCTTCTAGCCAGCGACAATAGGTTGGCTTTCCATCCTGCAAGTTTTTGCTTTAGCCTATCCAGAATAAAGTTAAAGTCTTATGGAGAGGTGTCAAGTTGTTTAATGGGAATGCCAAGATAACTTCCGAACCACGGTGTGGAAGCAAACCCAAGAATATCACATAGCAACTCCCTTGTATCTTTATCCACATTCTGGGAAAAATAAATTCTAGATTTTGTAAATGAAACAGAATCGAGGTGGATACCGATGAAACACAACTCATAATAAGATCTATAAGGTCCCCTAGAAGATTAATCCTCCAAAGCATGTCCCTGATGAAACTCCACTCAAGTTTATCATATGCTTTCTCCAAATCGATTTTAATTGCCATATAACCCACCTTTCCCTTCTTTCTATTGATGAAATGGATAAGTTCTTGCACGATTATAGCATTATCAATTCCTTTCCACCTTGACATAAAAGCTGTATGGAGAGGGGATATAAGTTTCCCCAAATGAGGCCTAAGTCTGGCTACTATGATTTTTGTTACCACCTTATAAATTGTATTACATAAACTAATCGGGCAGTAATTTCCAAGAGTCTCAATCCCCTGAACTTTTTGAATAAGGGAAATATGGATCTGGTTGAGGTAATCAACGATTTTTCTTTCCGTGAATATTCTTTTAACTTCCTCCACTACAAAATCTCCCACTATTGTCTAAAATCTTTTGAAAAAGCCCGCATGCAGACCATCTGGACTTGGAGCTTTAAAAGCTTTTAACGACCAAAGGGCCGTTCTAATCTCTTCCACTGATACTTGACCTCCTATACTCTCTTTTTCTTCCTCATTTAGCCAAGCTTGCCATTTGGAGTAAGGAGACATAGCTCTAAAAAAAGAGGTAAGGGAAGAAGTATAAATGTCCCTGAACCCGTTACTGATAAAATCTGCAATTTCATGTTCCTCTTGGATCCATCCCCCAACAGAGTTTTAAATGGCTAGGATTTGGTTCCTCTTCCCCTTAACTAATGTAGACACATGATTGAATGTCGTATTCCGGTCTCCCTGAATCATCCAATTTACTCGAGACTTAAGAGCCCATAAATCCTCCTCTTGCCCAATTATCACATCCAGCTCGTGACGAAGCTCATTTTCAAGATTGAGGAGGAAAGTCGAAGGTCTGATAGCAGTAGCACGTTGGATCCCATTCAACCTAGCCATAGCTTTCTTTTTCTTAGCAAAAATGTTTCCAAAAGTGAGATTTATTCCAAAGGAAGTCTTCCTTCTAAAACTTATCAATGGCATCATGAAGCAATAGGGCTTGATTCCAAGCATTAGCCACCACCTCAAGAAAGGTCTGATCAGAGAGCCAAAATTTCTGGAATTTAAAAGGCTTGACTTGGAATGAAGGGGCTCCAGATTGCATTTCAAGAAGCACTGGGCAGTGGTTTGAGTGACATCTAGTAAGATGAGTTACTTTTGCTTTCGGGTAAAGCAAACACCAGTTTGGACTGACAAAAAATTTGTTGATTCTTTCTTGGATTAAACCCTGAACTTCTCTTTGAATGTTCCAAGTGAAACGTGGTCCCAAAAACCCTAAATCAATCATATTACATTTATCCAAGCACTCTTTCAGAAATAAGGACTTATTTACACTCACAGGTCTACCTCCAAACTTATCCTCGCCAATTAGGGGTTTGTTAAAATCAACCGCTATAACCCACGACATATTATGTAGTCTGTAACTTAAGAAAAATTTTTCCATAAAATGTGCCTTTCAACACTCCTAGGACTAGCATAAATGGTAGAGAGAATCCAAGAAGAGCTAGAGCTTCATACCATGATGGTGACATGGATTTCCTGCTCTATGTTAGAGAGAGGGGTGATCTCCACCTTATCGTAGTTCCATAGCATCCAGAGACCACCAGTGTACCCAATTGTATCAGCGTGGATCGCACCATCAAAGGGAAGCCTATTTGTAATTTCACGAGCCCTATCGCTAACATGCTTTTGAAAGGAGGGCTTTAAAACGCCCCTGTAGTTCCAGACAATGATATTCATGACTAGGGTATGGATTGGGGTAGGGCACTCATCATAGGGAGGTAGTGACTTCGTCTTCTCCCTCAATTTCCATCTGATCCTTCTCAGCATCTCCATTGTCTATCCCCTCCACGAAATCAAAGTCAAGTTGTGCTGGAGTACTCCCATCTCCATCTTTTGAGTCATCACATGGAAACTGAACTCCACTGTGGGTAGAAACACCTATATTAGTTTTTTTGTGGATTTGTTCCCTATGATGAAGGATAAGATTGGTTAACCCTTTAAAATACGCTGCTCTAAAAAAGGCTTGCTCGGATTCACCTCGCATAGAAGGGAAACTGGTGATATTTGGGGCAATGTTTTGTTCGGCTTCTTGCCATGCTAGGTCCGTCAACGGCATCGATCCTTCTCTAGCACTCACTATCGTCAGTGGAAAAATGAATTTCCACGCTTTTCACAACTTCTCATTGAACCATCTCATTACATGGGTTTGATTTGCATGAATTTCGAATATTACCACCTCTGAAATCTCCACCACAATTCCCTCTAAATTAATAGCCCGTCTCTGGCTAGGAAGGGTTTAAGAGCTAAAACTCATGAGAAGCTCTCTATTGTGGCTTGACATTTTTGTGGGATACCTTTGTGTGAAAGTTTGATAGAGATTGTGGGGTGGCAGCATCAGTTGGTTGTAAACACCGCATTTTGTATCCTTACGACTCGGACCTCATTCATCAATGATGGTAAAATTCTAAAGCCCAAGGTTGGTTTATGGCCCGATTAGATTGAAATTGATTGAAGAAAGGTTTTTATTTTATTTTTTTTATATATATATTGAAAATATAACTCTTTTATGAGCTAAATAAAATTATTTTTGAAAAATAAAGGCCACGAAAACCCTAGGGCATGAGTACACAGACACACGTATGCATACGCCTGCTCCAGACCTGCGTACGCATGCTTCATGCATGTGTACGTATACATGGGCATGCATACGCATGTTAGGGTTCTAGAAACTATGAAAGACAAGTTTTCTATATTAAAGCTGAGGTTTGGAATGAATCCCACATCATCTGGGAGCCATTCCAAACTCTTATTTTCTTAATATAAAAAGTCATACATGGTACCTTTTTAAGAAACACAAAAAAAATCCTAAGGGAAAACCTAAAATTCACTAGAAATAGTGGATCAAAGAGTGAGTTTTTCACAAAACATCCTCAAGTCAATATTCTTATGATTGAGATCTTTTCTGGCCTTGATCTTTGAGTTTTGAAGTTTACTAATCAATTTTGTTTGGTTGTGAATAGATTGACTGAGGGGAATGGTCAAAATCAAGCTTGAAAAGCTTTGTGTTTAAGGTATTAAGCTCTAACATTTTCTTTTTCCTTTCTTTGTTTTAATTCTACTTTTTATTTGTATTCTTGTTTTATTTATGTTTAGGTGGCCTAGGGTTTAGTAGTTTTCTGTTTTAAAGCATGATAGGTTGTTAGATTTATAATTTTTAAGTTTTGCTATGTTTTTCTATGTTGCTGTTTCTGGAGAAGGATTTGGGCGTGTATGCATACGCATACTCAAAGTATGTGTACACATACAACTAGGGTGCATATGTAGGCCCTATGTATGCGCATGCATACTTGAGCCCAAAAACCCTAATTCAATCTTTTCTGCTTCTGTTTCTTTATTTCATCTGTTTAATATGTCTCTGTTCTAGTTTATTTCCATATGTATATGTCTCTGTTTCTCTATTTATATGCTTTATCATCCTTAACATGTTAAATTAGGGTTTTCCTTCAATGCTTTCTTTGTTTTGCAATGAACATGCATATGATATGATTATGCATTGATGCATATGTGCTATGATGCAGTGAGTAAAGGAGGCAAGTCAGGCATTCACATGAACATGCATTTGGTTTGATAGATGATCTTGCTTTTCTTTGTTGGAAATGAATATGCATGTTTATGTGCCATGCTTCAAATATGACAACATGTTTTGTTTGATTACTAACATGACCATGTTCCTGACCTTGTGATATATTGTTTATTTGCTATCTTGGATGGTATAAGGGTGGATGATTGATGCCATGTTGATTGTTAGATGTATGTTAGTGTGTGCATAAGTATAGAATGCAACATTGAATATGCCTTGAATGAGATTAAAACATAAGACACAATAGGTGGAAGCCAACCCACAGGTCGGGTAGGGTTGGGTGCCTAACATATTCCCATCTCCATACCTAAACTCCAAACCTATACTCTAGTAGTAAGATCAGTTCTTCTATGTAACGGCGCTATATATATGGTTCCTAGACTTAAACTAGGTGGCGATTCCAAGCATCCTTTCTCCGCCTTGGTCCACTCGGCCGAGGTGTAACTCCCTCCAAGAGGAAAGCATTGCACCCACATTGGTCCCTTAAAAGAAAGCTAGTTTGTCCTACTACAGGAAATTACTTTTTTGCCCTTAATAGATAGGCTAGCATTGGGCTTCGGAGAACCATGGTTGTTACTCGATCCTGTTGGGGCTTTAGCTTTTGGGCCTGGGACAATATGGCTCAAGTCTAAAGGAGGTATATCCTTAGAAATATTATGTAGGGCTTCTGATAGTGAAGGCCTGTTGGTACCCTAATGGGAGACATTTTCCTTTTCCCCTCTCTTGGGGATCCACTACTAAAAGTTGTCTTGCCAACGTCAGCACCCAATCTTATCTCATTCACTGATACATCATGTACCTTCAAATGGTGGCCTTGTGTCTTGCCAAGTTCAAGCCCACTACCTCTATGGATTTTTGTCCCATTCTTTTCTCGTACAACCATTATCCATGGACCGTAGGTGCCCTCAAGCATCCCATTGTGGTCCCCTCTCCTTATTCAGGACTGTCAGGTTCATGGTTATTGCATGCATGAACTATCCTCTCTCCTTCCAACTTTGCATCTTCATCCCACTCCATTTTCTCAGTCCAGACGGAGTATGTGACCAACTCATCTTTGAGAAAAACAAAGCTTATGGTTTCCCTCATAGCTTACTGGCTGCTCAAACCTCCCAATCATGACAGCAGTAATAAGTGGCTTATTGATGTCTATCTAAACACATGGACGTGCAAACCTGCCTCTAGCCTCAGTTGCCATGTGAGTATCTACTCTCAGAACATTACCAATGGTCTTACCTATCTATTGCAAGGCTTTAGCACTATAGTATTCAATGGGAAGCTCGTAAAGTTTGACCCAAACCACTACTAACGGAACATTTGCAGAGGACAGTTTAAAGTTAGGCTCCCAAGGCCTAATGGAGAGGAAGTGCTCCCTAACGAACCATGGGCCCTTCTTCAAAATAGCTTCGAAGTCTTCTTTTAGAAAGAATCGATTAAGGAAGAAATCATGACCTAGGTCTACACAGTCTAAACATCCAGCTAGTTTCCACAACAAATGGATTCTTGAATGAAGAAAGTTAAAGCCAATTGTTCTGCCATAAACTTTGACAATAAGGGCTTTTGACCATGGAGTTTACATGTGTTGCTTAAACTCTTTGGAGAACTTCATTGCTGTAAGCCTTTGCTGAAAGGATTCGATCTCATCATCTGATTCCATATCATCCTCCATGACCTTCGTGAAGTTAAAAGCTTGAGTATAAGCTCCAATTATTTCTCCCACCAATTTGTCTTTAAAGGACAATGGTGGCATTCGGAAGGCAAAAGTTCGGTTCGGGCCAAAGGAGCCCAACCCCTAGTCTTCCATAAAACCAGCATGGCTTACATCCTTGATCTTTTTGTTACTTTGAGCAAGCTCAGCTTCCTCCTCCCTAGAGAGGGCAGGAGTTGAGTGCAAAGGGATCCGAACGACGTGTGTGACGTACGGAGAAAGAAAACCCAAGTGTACGGAGAGAATTTTCTCTCTCTTATAGATTCATTCATTCACTGAAGGCATCCTTTTGGTGGTCTAATCATATACTACCTTATATTCATAAAGTTATCTTAAAAAGAATGTAGTTGTATTTTATTTCTTTAGGCAAAGCTTTTAAATTTTAATTCCTACTAAACTTTTTAGGCTGGTCAATGATTGGGTAATAGACTTGCATTTTTAAGAGTTTTCAAATGTTCTTGGCTTTTGAACCTTTTACAAGTTCTTTGATTATATCTATAATTTATAAATATACAAAAATATGTAAGTTTATAAATAAATGTAATATATATATATATATATATAATCTAGAAAAGGTGCACTAGTAGAGATCGATACATACATATTTCATTTCCTTGACCAAAACAAATGACCTCTAAAATGATATTCACTCCATAGAGTGAATAACACAATAAAATATAAAATAAATGGTCACTAGCTGTTAATTTGTTTTGCCAATGATTATTAGCATTAATTTTGTTGTACCTTTATTGTGTTAATTTCATCCCAAAAAAAAAAAAAAAAACTTTATTGTGCTAATAAAATACTAATAATAATATTCTTGTGGCTTGTGGGTTTTTTTTTTTTAACTAAAGAAATAAATATCAGAATGAAAAAAAAATATATATATATATATATATTAATTTTTATATAGGATAAAAATTCTTGACTTTGCAAGTCAAGAAATAATTTGAATAGTTATGTAGGATAAATTCCTAAAAATTAATATCAGAATACATCCACAAATATGATATTATGATGTGCATGCATTTTTTGGTCGGCTAAAATTAATAATGACGAAACTTTTTATAGATTATACTTGCCCCCTTAGGTTCAAATCCTAATTCTATCCGTGTATCAAAGAATCCCTTATAATATCAAATCCCAAAGTGCGTTATCTTGATACACATTGTTGGAAACATAAAAGATTAAAGCTTTTGAGATTGATGGGTATTCAACATTGTATGGGCTTATGGACTATAGAATAGCTTAAGCTTGTATGAAACCTCTTTTTGAAAGAGAACATGCTATTAATATGTAGGTTAACGTTAACTGTAATTGTGGTTTGGAACTGATAAATCCAGGTTTGTGCGGGGTGTTTGTGGCTGGTTGCTTTCATATCAAGGTGCTCGTGCTCATTAAGCTCAAAGGCATTATTGTCCAATACTTATTTTTTCTAGCAGATATGACGAATGTTCCTTCTGAATTTACTCCTATATTGTTGTCTTTGGAAACTTAACCCTGTGCCTCACTGGTATAAAAATTTCTTTCATGCTAGAAAATTGCAATCAAAAGCTTCTTGTGGGTCATCTAGTCAACAGACAACATTCATTGTTATAGTTTATTCTTGTTCATATTTTGGTTGATGATGTACAAGGTACTTAGCAATTTGACAATTCTGATATCACAATCAACACACTCTCTTCTTTCATATATTTTTCTTTGGAGTGGGACATCTATTAGTTAGTGCATTGGCAGGCCAGTCAAAATGGAAAAAATTCCGCTCACCGCTCCATTGATTTCTCATTATGTGTCATGTGTTTGCTTGTGTGGGGTTGAGAATTTGAGATCTTCAGAATTTACAGCCTGTAAAAGTAGGACTTTGATTGATCACCACCATTTCATAGAGAGAGAGAGAGAGAGAGAGAGAGAGAGAGAGAGAGTCACAGCACAGGTATGAAGAAAACAAAGTCAAGAAAAAGGCAATGTTCCAACCCTTTTTTTCTTCACTTTTGAACTTTTGGGCCATCAGTTATAATATATTCCAGTTTCTTCCCACTTTAAATATCTTTCATATCATCAGAAATATCAAAGAATCACATAAAGCAAAGGGGTAGGCAAATGAAAGCACTAGGCAAACTGGTCTCTCTTTAATGTGTCTCTATCATTACATTGTGGGTTTCTTAATTAAATTCAGTTAGTGAGGTTACTTCCTTGAATCATGCTACTTCAAGGCACACTATGGCAGGTCTCTCTCAGACATCCCTGTTATGGAGACTCTGTGTGTGTTTCTACAATGCAAAATCTGCCATCTTATTCAAAAAAATAAATAAATAATGTGGCCGTCTCATTCACCCTGACTTTTATGATTTAGTTTATACCAGCTCTATATGATCAAATAACTTTACCTTACTTTCCTTCTGAATCTTCAAGCTAGACAGATAAAGAGGATACCTACCACATGCATATGCACAAAGTGGCCTCAAATTCTGTAACTATGAGTTGTAACTTGTGAGTTTAACTTATTACTACAGGAAAGAGTGACTCTAAGTGACGTTGGCTTTTGTTGGAAATTCTGCATAGATAGATAAAGCAAATATGGACAGCCTGCTCTGTCTCCTTAAAAAACCTTCATTGTCGAGTTCAAGATAATTTTTTAACACATCTTTTATTCATTCGAAATCAGGGAGCCTGAGAGAGAGTTTCTTTGGGGAAAACAATATAAGCTGCTTATATACTGTGGTTAGACCAAATATATTGATGTGCTTAGAGTCATGAACCATCCATAGACATACAACAGGAATCATCCTAATCCGAGCCACCAGCACAAGTGAAATAGATATTGACAAATATACAATTTTGAAAATAATTTCTTCCAAATACAGGTAAACTATGCCATTCAGTTCAACAGGATGCAGAGTATGCTGGCATAGGAGTAAACTGATAAAATGGATGATTGACTTTACATTTGATGGGAAATATGAAAAGCAATTTTCCATTTAATAGTGCAATGTGATGATGGCAAGAACATGGTTGAAAGTGCAATATTCCACCAAGTTTGATCAGTGTCCTTATCTAACTTGTCGAAAGAAACCTGAACACTAAAGTTACCAGTCATTAACACAACATAAAGATTCATCAAAGGATTGTATGTGTTTATCTGGTCTCTTCCATAAAAAATAAAAACACTAAAAATTATATTCCATCACAAAAAGACCAAAGAAGAGTTCGAACTTGTTGCATAAAATATTCTCATGGAAAAAGAATCGGCATCTGTAGTAACTTATTCATGGGATTCCAAGATAGGTATCCCTTAAATGTTTCACACTAGGAAAACAACAAAAGCCTCAGTACAATCTGCCCAAAAACAAACCAAAATGATGGAAACAAAGAGAAAACAAAGCATCCCTGACCAGAACCCACAACTTTGCCAGAGACACCATATCAAAATCTACGAAAACAAAAAAAAAAAAAAAAAAAAAAAAAAAAAAAAAAAAAAATAGACACCATATCAAAAAAAAAAAAAAAAAAAAAAAAAAAAAAAAAAAAAAAAAAATCATGTCTATCTTTTATGTATTGCCGCCTCACCAGAGATGCATGATACACTTCTGACTATATCCCGCAATCTGATTTTACATCTCACTCAAGTACCAAGAACAAAAAACCTAAAATGGTAACTCAAAACCCAAGTCTTAACACAAAATTCCTGTAACTTCTATCTCTAAATTTGATTCTTCGACAGGGGCACTCCAGTTAGATCTAGATAACCGAACTTCCTTAAGTTTTAACTGAAATATATTAACGAGGAAGGTGTGTGAAATTCACAATTCACCTGCTTCACCTACAATGTTGTGAAATCCAAATGATCCTCCTACGCAGCAATTCCTGAAGCAAGTGGGAAAAGGAACTTGTAAGTTTCAAAATTAATCAAGACAAGAATGAAAATAATATCATTAGTGAAAAGGAGAACTTGAATACACATATAGTGAGATAGTAAGGCTCGCCACAATATATGTAATTATATATATGTGGGTGAGTGTGCGTAAAGAATTTCATCAAGAAAATAGGAAAACAAAAACACATAAGTACACAGGAGGAATATAGAAAGACTACCCCAGTTATTATGATCTAACTTTTAAGACATAAGTTTGCTGACAAAAAACAGTGATGAGAATGCTTCTGTAAGTACATAGGAGAGGCACACATCGTCAGTCCAAACTCTTTTCTTTCCAACTTAGCTTTTATGTTTGGAAAAGATAAGTCATGGCAAAACCAGAGGGTATATAGTAGAGCAGAGCCTAGACAACCAATTTTGAAATGGACAAATTTTTAATTCGGAGAGGGAACCTCAGAACACCAAATTTAGCTATACATTTAATTCAATGCACCAAAGGAGTGACTATTGGTGTGTGTGAAAGATAAAAAGTTCACATTCAAGTCTACGCTGCCAAAACAAAACAGGCTATTTACTTAAGCAACTATTATAAAGTTATGCAAAAGGGAAAAAAAAAAAAGATCATAAATATGGTGCTTATTAACCTTCAAAAGCATATGTTGCAGGGTCGATGCAAAGACTGGGTCAAGGATTTTCATGCATGGGCTGTCAACTTGAGACATCAACCTAAGGAATTGCAGAATAAGTGATAACCAGCACAGAAGCAAGGAAATAATTTTTAAAAAGAATAGGGAACACAACCCAAGTTCACAGTGTGTACAGGAGGAATCTTACCATAAAATAAAAAGTGAAAACATAGAGCACCACTTCAAAAACAACTCGTCCAAAAATATCTAAGAACAACCAAGAAAGGAAAAGAGCTAATGGCCAATCCCAGAAGCTATTGAGACAAAATTTTCAAGACAACAAACTCAAGCTTATTCGTTGGGAGCTCCACCCCATAAAAAGAGCAAAAAGGCACTCTTTAAGGGGCGTCCACAGCCTATAAATTCCTATAGGGGAGATGGGGTTAGGGGTAGGTTCTAGGTTCAAGTTTTACCAAACAACAACAACAACAAATAAAGCCTTAGTGCCAAAATTTTGGGGTGGGTTATGGATCCTCGACAAATTAGTTAAGGTCAGCCATATTTTCCCCTAGTCTACACTCTATTACTCCCTTAATTGACATGTCATTTTCTATTACTTCTACTAATGTGATTTTTGGTCTTCCTCTACCTTTTCTCGTTCCCTCAACTTGGATTAAACTTGATCTTTCTTATTGGTGCAATGCATAATAATCTAATATATCAACAGATCAGACAATCCTAATAATCTAGGTCCAACGCAATGCACTTCTAGGTTGACATATACAAACCACCACTAAGGATGCCACAGCTTCAGTAAAAAAAAAAAATTTCTTCTTTTTAATATAAGGATTTTGTAACAAACAACCAATAATCCATAAGGGGAGAATGAAGATGATATGACCTAGAAATTAGAGAACAGAATAAATAGAGAATATATATTGTTGCCTATCTATATCAATATCAGCATGTATCTGTGTGACAAGCAATGTTTTGCATTGTTATTGAAGAGGGAAATACTTGCAACAATCCAATTAGTTGGAATATAAGGCTTTTGTGAGCAACTGGGTGAAGCATACATGTGCAGCAGAAGTGCAAGGACACAAATGGTTGAGTGGAAGAACATGTTCCAATACCATAGAACAACCTGAAGAACATATTTGGTATTTCCAGCTGTTCAATAACTGTTTATGATAGCATAATTATGTAACAATTATCCCCAATCATCACTAGTACACTAATTGTTATCTTCGACCTTTAGCTCCAAGTTTGAAGATATATCTTGAAATTCTAAGGACTTCTATATATTTTATAATACTCTGCTTAACTAATTTGGTACAAAATGTGGAGGTCATCTGAAAAAACCCAGGCATCACTATCAATCTAAACATCATTTTGTATCCCATGACATTAATATGAACCTTGGAACACGCTAATATTTATGTATTTTATCTATGGAAACCTTAAATTTATCATGTTACTGATAATGTCCATTTATCCATTATTTGGTAAGTACTTATTAATTTCTAATAAAATGCCTTCCAGATAATAGCTTTGGATATTATTGGCCTAAAATAACCTATTTGGGGCAATGCAAGAATAGAGCTACTTATAAAATAATGGTTGGAAAAACTTTAAATGGAAATTTCATTAATGGGTCAATTTTCTGTTAAACTTTTCTTATTTTCATTCTTTTTTCTTTTTCTTTTTCTTTTTGATAATCTGTTTTTGTTCTCGTTCTCAAAAACAAGTTTCAAAAAACAATTTTCTGCGAACAGAGCCTTAGTTTTATATTTCTAAACCTCGATAATTGAGGTTTAAAGAAAACGATATGATGAGGAGAATTTAGGTTTAGATTAGAAGAAGGGTTTAACAAGAAATTTCCAGCAATAAAAAAAGATTACAGCTAGAAGAAGAAAATAGGATTCAAGTTGGAACACTAAAACATCAACAACTAGGCTCAAAGTAAGCAAATATTCAAAAGAGACTATTTATGATAACCTTTAGTAACCCTAGAATCGTAGTCCTTCATCTTATATATAACAATGACTAGATGTTAACCATCCAACTTCATTTAGTGTCACATGCTAGTCCATGACCTGTTAAAATACTCAAAGCAAAATAATCAATTAAACATAACATAATTATAAAAAAAATAGAGAATAGACTAATGTGCCTTTTTTTCTTTTTCTTTTTATTTTGGGTTTATATTCTTCTATGTAGCTCACAGCTTGACTAATCAAGAAGAACAAGTGCATACAAAATGTAGGATATACAAAGCATCAAGTTACAAACAACAGCATGCTTGTTAAATCCATTGAACAATGTGCTTGAACCTGAACCATTTTATTCGGCTGGACATTGCACCAAAACTATGGGCTTAATGGATTTTGGTATACACATTATTCTGTAAATAAAGTAGTCAAGTAGTTCCCAGTACACCAATACACCACACTTTAATTTTTCTCTAGTATTCTATAAGATGCTACTTAACTTATGGTCCAAAACAAAGTGGTCAGCTAAAAGTACTGGAGGTAAGAGGAAAAAATTGCTCCATTTATAAATGAGGTGAAGCTTTTGAATGTTGCACAAAGACAACCAAATTCATCAAGTGAAAGGCAAGGATTTAGATCATCGTGCAAAAAGATTAAAAATGAGCCAGATTCTGTAACGGCTCCCACAAGATATTTGTTTCTTTCTACCATATGTCAGAATATTTAGTTTTATTGTTCAATATAGTAAAGTTCCCAAACTTGATAATATTTGAATGAGTGACTAAAAAAAAGGATTATCGAGTTTGTGTGAAGATATTAATTAACTGGCTCTTACCTCTATTTGACTGTCTCTTATTAACACTATAACCACCAACATAACTAGGAGAAGTTTTAGCAGAAGCATCAGGAGCTGCACTGCCGCCAAGTCCATAACCAAAGGGACCAGACCCATCTCGTTCAGCATTTGATGATCGCCAAGTGGTGTCCCCATATACAGAACCACTATTATAGAAGTCTGCAAAGTCCCCATCAAAACCACCTGTTGATGCAGCATAAGATGATGTTGGGGCCGTATTGGTACCACTGTTTCTTCCATACCCTCCCGTTCCCAAGCCATAACTGTCCTCACCACCTCCATAACCAAAATTTCCACTATTGTTAGGGGCATTGTTACTCCCACCTTGAGCAGAGATTCCCAAAGAACCCCAATTAACTCCAGTATTACCAAATGTGCTTCCCCCAATGCTCCCACTTCCTGATCCCAGGTATGCACTGGAACTTGCAGAGCTTGTGCCATAATTAAGCCCCCCACTCCCCCACAGATTCCGAGTCATAGAGCTGAAAAAGGAAGTACTTCCTCCATTACCACCATCATATGCAAGTGGACTAGTAAACCTATTTGAACTACCATAATAAGGATTCAATCCCCGTCCATAGCTGAGATTACTACTAAAATTTGCACTCCCTCCAAAACCTGGGCTCAACCCTGGCTCAAAATTCACACCCATTCCATAACCAGAACCAAATGGAGGAAAACCACCACTTCGGCCGCCAGAAACTGGACTGAATCTACCATCCATCCTAAGTCCATATCCTCCAACTGTAGTTGGAGTATATCCTTGAGGGTAGCCATTGAGTAAGTTATTGACCCTATTCAGACCATAGTAGTTACCAAGTGGGCTGCGACTGGGACCAGGTGATAACTCTTTGGGAACTGCACGCTTGACCTCAACCATTTTACCATTTAGTTCATGAAAACTCTTGATCAAAACCTTGTCCACTGCTTCCTCTGAATCATAAGTGATGAATCCAAAGCCTCTAGGCCTCTGGGTGTTGTGATCATACATCACCACAACATCAGTGATTGTCCCAAACTGATCAAAATACTTCTTGAAGTCACTCTCTGTGACTGTGGATGCTAAACCTCCAACAAATATCTTTCGAGTGCGGCCAGGACCCGGAGAGCCATGGATGCTACCACTGCTTCTACTCAAAATGTTTTGGTCATCCCTAGGAACAGCCTTTTTTGCCTCAACCTGAGAATAGAGATGGCACAATCATGAAAACACGATCAAATAGCAAAACTATGAATTCTAAGATCTCAACACAAGGCAATTAAGACATACATGAACAAAACCGATTAAAAGAAATCAATGTGAGAAGAGAAGTCATGATTACTCTTGGCCCAATTTGAAATTACCACAATAAAACGAATTCCTGCAATTACAATTCCGGACCCATAACTTGATAAGGAAATGGATTTTCCTTTCTATTTTGAGCAATTCAAATAGAAAAACTCAATGCCATGTGAAAATCTCAAAGTATAATTAAGGGAGAAAACTTACCATCCTTCCATCTATGTTGTGCTTCTCCTTTATGACTCTATCCGCAACAGTCGGGTCGGCAAAAACAACAAAGCCAAAACCTCGAGCACGACCTGTGGTCCGATCCTTCATAATAACAGCTTCTACCACCTCACCATATGAACTAAAATACTCCTTGAGACGCTCTTCATTTGTGTCCCAAGATATCCCACCAATAAATAACTTGCCACTATCAGATTGCATTTTTCTACATGCCAAAGATACTTCCATCAGTTATAAGTTCAAAAACTCACAAATGCCAATGGCACTATTAGGAATTCAAACGTAAATCCTTATTCACAAACACTAAATTCAACTTTAAAAACATATTATACATTGGATCCAATCCATTAAACACAATTCTACAATAAATAAAAATAAAAATAAAAAACAGCATAGCCATCAAAATTATCTAGAACAATCCACGCTAGCGGATTAAATGAAAGGCAGATTAAAATTCCATGCTAGTGGATTGAATGAAAGTCAGATTAAAATTCCAATCACAATCCATAAGTCAAAGCATTGCCAGGAATATAAATTATGGTTTACATCGACTATAAGAATCCAAGCAAATGAATTGAAATGCAGATGAATAACCAATCCAGATTCCAGGCAATAAAACCAATACCTTATTTGTATATTTATTACAAGCCACCAACTCTCACTCCAACACAATAATCAATACTATTGGATTCAATTCAAAAACATCGGATCGTTCATCGATCAATTAACGCACCCAGAATTAACAAAACCTGGAAACAAAAAACAAAAAACAAAAAAGGCAAGAAACCCAGATACAATTTCAATCAGTAAACTCATCAAGATCCAAAAAAAAAAAAAAAGAGCCTCCATCTATGTTGTGCTTCTCCTTTATGACTCTATCCGCAACAGTCGGGTCGGCAAAAACAACAAAGCCAAAACCTCGAGCACGACCTGTGGTCCGATCCTTCATAATAACAGCTTCTACCACCTCACCATATGAACTAAAATACTCCTTGAGACGCTCTTCATTTGTGTCCCAAGATATCCCACCAATAAATAACTTGCCACTATCAGATTGCATTTTTCTACATGCCAAAGATACTTCCATCAGTTATAAGTTCAAAAACTCACAAATGCCAATGGCACTATTAGGAATTCAAACGTAAATCCTTATTCACAAACACTAAATTCAACTTTAAAAACATATTATACATTGGATCCAATCCATTAAACACAATTCTACAATAAATAAAAATAAAAATAAAAAACAGCATAGCCATCAAAATTATCTAGAACAATCCACGCTAGCGGATTAAATGAAAGGCAGATTAAAATTCCATGCTAGTGGATTGAATGAAAGTCAGATTAAAATTCCAATCACAATCCATAAGTCAAAGCATTGCCAGGAATATAAATTATGGTTTACATCGACTATAAGAATCCAAGCAAATGAATTGAAATGCAGATGAATAACCAATCCAGATTCCAGGCAATAAAACCAATACCTTATTTGTATATTTATTACAAGCCACCAACTCTCACTCCAACACAATAATCAATACTATTGGATTCAATTCAAAAACATCGGATCGTTCATCGATCAATTAACGCACCCAGAATTAACAAAACCTGGAAACAAAAAACAAAAAACAAAAAAGGCAAGAAACCCAGATACAATTTCAATCAGTAAACTCATCAAGATCCAAAAAAAAAAAAAAAGAGCCACAAAAAAATTTAGAAAAGATCCAAACTTGGATCGAAATTTCCACAAAACCCACCGGTTGAAGCAAAACCCAGATGCCAAATCCTACAGAAAACTAAGATCTGAGTGAGAGGGGAGGCACAATAATGAATAAGAACAGAGAGCAGATTATGCCTCCCCACAACCTTTTTTCTTTGTTCTTTCAATTGTTGTGGTTTTTATTGGATTAGCAAATGCAAATTCAGTTACAAACAGATTGGAACAAATATGTTTCTAACATATGTTTTAGAGAGAGAGGGGTTCTAGAGAGAGAAAGAGAAGGGCTGAGATGTCTTGTGTGTGAGGATTATATAGCGGGCTCTCTCTCTCTCTGAGAATAGAAGTTGAAGATTTTCCTTTTTTTTTCTTTTAATGTTTTGTTTTTCTTTTCTTAATTTTTGTAAATATCAATTTCATTTATGAAAATGGTTTTATAACAATAAACAGGGATTTAGAAGAAAATTATGCTTTAAAATTTTCAAAACAAAATTATTTGGGTTTATATATATTGGAAATGTTTGCTGGTCCTCCATTTTTCATTCATTCCTTTTATGATTATTGGAAGAAGTATTATATATGTTTGTTTTTTTTTTTTTGGTTTCTGCATGCATATGGATATTTGATCAAAATCAGACAAATTGATCTGAAACCGATCATTAGCTTGACTTTTATTTGATTTTATTGCTAAGATTGTTATCAACGATTTTGATTGACCTATGAGTCTAAAATATAAATGTTGCTCGGTGAATTATTTATAGAAAATATATGGGTATGAATATTCTTTTACCTTTTGTAAACACATTATTGGAAACAAAAATAGTCAGTTGATTCTCTCACCAGTCGACAAAAATGATGTCAAAACTCAAAACCTTTCTCAAATTCTCTGCAAAAATTTTACTGTTAATGGGGAGACAATGATTTGAGGAAAAAAAAAATTTATTACAATTTTCTTTCACTGAAAGCTCAGAATACTTTTTTTTTTTTTTTTTTTTATTGAGAATACTTTTGTTTTCATAGTTACAATATGGAGTTTTTATATGTGTGCGTGGCTTTCCTAACATATCTGACCATGCTTAACACATTCGGTCGGTGAAAAAAATATTATATCTCAGTTTCTTACACAAATTTAAATAAATAAATAAATAAAATAAAAAAACCACCCAGTAAACTCTATTATTACCATAACAAGATATTTGACGTTTGATCTCCTTCTCTGCTAAAAACCAACTATAGGTAAAATACCAGAACAAATGCCATGTAAATATATATATATATATATTTTTTTTTACCATTCATCTCATAATTTTCTTTTTGGAATCAAAAATCCTTAGCATTAACTCTTGTGAAGGCCTAAACTCTAATGATCCAAATGTACTTTAGTCTTCTCTACCTCTGTTTCCTTCTTCTGCATCCAATCAAAGATGGAGAGACTAGGGGAGACAGTAGAACTTAAAGCTTAGACCTTAGAATTCACTTTGGACCTTTTTTTTTTGGTTCATACTTTGGAAAGTGGACAAATACTTTGGTTAATTCTGAACCATTAAGCTTGTGTAGCACGTGCCCAAATGGGTCTTCTTCCCCCCCCCCCCCCGGGGCATTGTAAGCGATAAATGAATTATATTCCTGTAATTCTCAATTTTTTTTTGGATACAATTATTAATTATGGTTCAATTCTAGTTTCTAACCCCTTCCAGACTTCCTTCTATAGATGTGACGTTAGAAGTTACAGAAATTCTGCAAATGAAAAAAAAAAAAAAAATTTGTTGATGAGGCATATTATTAGTGATAGGTAAAATCGTGATACCAAAGACAAATCAAATAAGATCTAATAAAAACCTTTCAACTCAATAGGTGTAAAAAAAAAAATTTAACATTTGTTGATATAACAAATTATTAGTGATAGGTAAAACGTAATATTAAAGGTAGATCTAAATAATAATTAATAAAAAGTTGTCAACTCAGTAGATGTGAAAAAAATTGTCAAAATTTTATATATATCATTACTCTAAGTTTTTTTTTTTTTTTAAGTACATCATTACTCTAAGTTATAATAAGAATATTAATGTGAATCAATACTAAGTACTTTCGTGAAGGATTTCTTAAGCTTTGTACATGCCCCACTTAAATATTTTGATATATGATATACTTTTTCTCTAGGCATCTTCCTCGTTTATCATGTGTCTAGCCAACCCCACAACAATGTTGAGATAATCTTCTTTATTTTCATTTAGCGATATAATTATAACAATAGTATTCCATTTTCCATTGAATAAGTGAAATAATGGGGATGTACAATTGATGCTTTCAAAAAAAAATGGGGATGTACAATTGATCATTTTGGAGGCAAAATACTGCACATCTTTTTCTTCGTGGGACCAATAATCTAATTCATCACTTGTGTACGTTTACTCTCGTCAAAACGTTTTTTTTTTTTTTTTTTTTTGAAACAAACAAACACAAAGAAAAGAGAAAGTGGTTCTAACATAAAAGCACATCACATATTATTAACATATTTAATAATATATGGTATGGAATATGTAAAATATATGTAAATATGTTTTATTTCGTTTAAGGTTTTAAAAATGATTTAAAATTCAGCATAAAAAACATAAATTAGCTTGCATACAAGTGTATTAGGGATTTGAAAGAAAATTCAAAACTAAAATAAAATCCCATATACGTTGAATTTTTTTTAATTGCAATTTAATGGTACACTTATGTAATCTTAGTATAATGTCATAATCTTCTCCCAAAAAAAAGTAATAATTTCATAAGGTATATATATATATATATATATATCTATGTAATATTTATATATTATTTATAATATTGTTAAAATTTTGGCTTTATTTTTCGAACAATATAACAAATAATTAAATGAAGAGGATACTGTTTAATATATTCCTTCATTCGTTTACTTAGTTGAAAATAAATCAAAATAAGAAAATTATTTGTCATCTCAGGTTATTATTATTTAAATTTATTTTTTCTTTTATGTAAAATTTATCACACATACTTATATATAAGGAAAATTATAACTTATCCACTTGTGGTTTGACGAAATTTAAGTTGCCTACTTATGGTTTAAAAGTTGGCTCTTTGCTCACCTCAGGTTTACTCCGTTAAGCTTCTATAACCCTCCCCCCCCCCCTCTTTACTTTCACCATTAAAAACACAAAAAATATAACAAAAACATAAAAATCAAGATCTAAAAGATTTTAAAAATTGTGAAGCTCTCAGAACCACTGGATTTATTGAAATTTGTGGTAGTTCAGTCACTTTAGCTCCTTGCAAATCTAGCACCTTGAGCAGCTTGAATCTCTTTCACTGTTAAAAACAAAAAAAAAAAAATATATATATATATATATACAAAAACATAGAAATCAAGATCTAAAATTTTTTTTTTTTTTTTAAATTGTGAAGCTCTCAGAACCACTGGATTTATTGAAATTTTGTGGTAGTTCAGTCACTTTAGCTCCTTGCAAATCTAGCACCTTGAGCAGCTTGAATCTAGCATGAAATAATTTTGAAATTGACAACTTAGATGGCAGATCTTCAACTCCAAATACAAGCAAAGAGCAAAGATGAGATACAATTATGTTAGTATTATGTTTGTTAAACTTTGTTGGATTGTTCGCCTCCTGCATTTTCTAGACATGCTTTTGTTGCAAAATTTTCATGTCTCGTCTTGGAAACAATCATGAATGCAGCATTTCATGACTCATGCATCAACAATTATTATAGCTATTTGTATCAAGCTTCTATTAAGAAGTTAGAAACTAAAAGCTAAACCTAGAATTTAGAAACTAAAAGCTAAACTCAGATTTTTTGAACATAAACCCAAAAATCTTGAACATAAACCAAAAATTAAACTCATTAATTTTGAACATAAACCCACAACCACTGCAAATAAAAATTAAAACCAAATCAAACACAGCTCAAATTTCTTTCTCAATCTTTTCTATCCCCTTGACAGTTTTGTTTGGATTGATAGGCTTGAGAATGTTCTTAAGAAGAGGAAGAATGTTCTTAAGCCAAAACTTCACAATTTTAAGAAATATACTTTTAGATCTTGATTTTTATGTTTGTGTTATGTTTTTTGTATTTTAATAGTGTAAGTAAAGGTGTGGGTTACGGAAGCTTAACAGAGTAAACCTCAGGTGGGCAAAGTGCTAACTTTTAAACTATAGGTAGACAACTTAAATTCCAGCCAAATCACATGTGGATAAATTATAATTAGCCCTATTATATATGACAATTAAATCTAATAATCCAAATTATAAAAAATTATTAATAGTTCAAAGAAAAAATAAGAATTATGACAAAAATATGAAAATGTTCATGTTTAAAATAAATAGTAAACATGGAACTAAAAATATTAATTTTGATAATTTATTGTCATATATAATGACAATAAAAATACATATGGCCAACCATAATTAGTATGTAAAAAATTCATAGTCGATACCAAAATTTTAAAAACCATGGAAAATAAACAATTATACCGTCAATAAGAATATTAGTGTTTGGTTAAGGTGAAATATTTTTGCACAAATATAATAATACATAAAGTGTTTAATATGTAAAGACTTTTACGATGGAATAAGAAATTTGAGTTAGAATTCTATTTACATAAAGAACCAATTGAATTCTTGGCTTAATGATAAAGAGAAGTTATCATGGAATGATTGCAAGTTGAAATTTTATCCTATATATCCCATAAAAGAAAATTATTATAAAAAAAAAAAAACTAAATAAAAAATCTTTAGATAAATTGGTACGAAATCATTTTGATTTTGGCCACAATCAGTCCAGACAATCTTAGCGACAAATCCGCTTATTGCCTGTAGTGTTTATCTTGGTAGAGGTACTTAGTCTATGTTGATGCCATAGGCAATTGGTACATGATAATTAACATGCATCACAATGTCAAAGTGATGGTTCTACCATTGTCTCCCCCTCCCCCCCTTTAATGGTATTTATGGTGCACAAAGTAATAGATTTTGGCAAGTGATGTCTATTCATACAAAATTGATTATGTTCGACCCAGATTTACAATTAACAATATTATTGGTATCAAACAGAAAAAGAACAAACCCAATAGACAAGGTTTTTTTTTCTTCCTTTTACTAGAATAAATAAGGTCAATTAAGAACTTTGTCACGGGCTTCAAATCCAAATTCGCCTTCATGGGAAGAGTCTGATATGCCATTGAACCAAGTCCAAGAGGTTTTTGACAAGTTACAAAAACTAAACTTAATTATATATAGTTAGATGATAATATATATACAGGATACACAGCAATTCAAGGTTATTTGATTTGGAGAATAATTAATAGTAGGCAATTAAGCATGTTGTTTAATTACTATTGATATTGTTATCTTTTATTATAATAACTAACTATTTACCTTTTGGCTAGCGTCCACAAAGATTATTCCATTTGCATGGCCTAAAGGCTAAAAGTCCAAAGGACTGAGTCTCACACACACAATGGTCAATGGAATTTCTGGGGCGGAATTTCTCATGGAAATGGAGGGTAAAACTGGTGACATATATTTGATTTGAATATGATGGAAATATGAATATGATTAGCAATCAGCATCTAGAATCGTGCTCCCCACGAAAGGTAGTTTGGTCTTTCCATAGCTGGCCTAGGAGCTCCAGCTATTAAATTTATTAATAGCTGCTCTCTCTCTCTCTCTCTCTCTTCTTTTTAATGGCCTCTTCTCTCTTCTTTTTAATGGTCTGTTTGGATAGAAGGAGGAAAGAAGGAGAGTGAAAGAAAATAGAGTAATATTGGTTAAAAATAAGTTAATTTTGTGTTAAATTCACTCTACTCTACGCTACTCTAGTGTCCCTCCCTCTCACTCAATCCTAACGAACCATAAAATTAAATTATGGCTTCTAATTGAGAACTTGTAAATAAGAGTCCGTTTGGTAAGAGATTTCTAGTGACGTTATTTTTTTATAAAAATACGTGTAAGTAAAAAAGTGTGTAAAAATATGTATAATATTGTTTAAACACTGAAGACTATTATTTAAACAACAGTAACAAACACCCCCTAAGTCTCTTGTTATCGAATAAAATAATTAAGATTTGAGGTCTGGCCTGATTATACAAAAAAACTAATTAGTATCATCATAAAGTTGATGCTATAAGTTGAATTTATATCATAACTAAAAATAAATAAATAAATAAAAGGAAAATTGCAATTGACCATATGGCATCATTGGTCCATGTGGCTATAGTTATAATGACAATTACATCACCTCCATCACAAGCTTGGCTACCTTTGAAACATTAAAAGGTATAGGTTATTTTGGTCACCCACTGGTTTTGGCTGGTGGGTTATATATATCATAAATGGTTGGTAATAGGTACCCAGCCTGCACAGGTTGGGGTGGTAACTGGTGATAATGGCAAAGGTGCATCACATGCTATATATATATATGATACGAGTATAAAGTGTGGAATGCTTTGTGTCTCCTTGATTCTAATCATCCAATCCAATCATCTTCTTTCTTAAGGTTTACTCTTTGATCTCAATCAGATGGCAGCTAATATCTGATAAATTTTTAATTAGTTTAAAGTTAGGAACTTTGACATGTTGTAACTTGTAAGAAGTAAGTAGCAAATGATTCCTCTAAACCTGTGGTGTGCATTATTCCTTTATTGTTTTATATTTTTTATTTGTCTCAATTTACATGTTTTGATTTATTTTATGAGACATTGCAAAATATATGTAAGTTCTTACTTGTATAGTTTAATAAATTACCTCTACTTTTTTTAGAAAGTAAATAAGATTTTTATTAAAGTTGGACCCCATCATGAATGTGAGAGGAAAATATACTACCATTTTTCGTACTCTAAAAGTACCTAAGAATTACTCTATCTTTAAAATAATTGTACTATAAAATAATTCTATAGAAGTTTTAGAACTATATATTTTTACTTTAAAAAAAATAATTGTATTATTTCAATTTTTTTTTTTTTAGAATTGTGTTATTTCAAACTATATTTTTTGGACATATAGAATATGCCATACAGTTAGACCCCATCATGAATGTGAGAGGAAAATATACTACCATTTTTTGTACTCTAAGAGTATCTAAGAATTACTTTGTTTTTAAAATAATTGTACTATAAAATAATTCTATAGAAGTTTTAGAACTATATATTTTTACTTTTAAAAAAAAATAATTGTACTATTTCAATTTTTTTTTTTTTTAAATTGTATTATTTCAAACTATATTTTTTGGACATATAGAATACGTCATCCAGATCTCTTATTCAACAATTAAAAACTTTATCAGTTGAGCTAACTAGAACCCACTACAGTAACTATATGTTGATACACTGATTTTACCTTCTTCTTTTCTTTTCCTCTATAGGACACTGATTTTACCTTGGTACGTACAAATGGCAAAATATAACATTGTGGTCCTACAAAGTTTCTAATTATCGTTTGCATGTTATGAATAATCTTAAGGTTAATTGGCATTTCTTTTTAATTGGAGGAGCATGTTTTAGAGGGTGAATCCCCTCAATAACTTACCTAGTAAAATAAATCATTGTCTTCACGCTATAGTTACAAATCAATCGATACAGTTTGTTAATATAAATTTAAACTTTTCTGAAGGCATCTTTGAACTCACTTTGATCATGTAACAAATGTCAAAAGCAAGAAGGAAAAATTATTCAACAGACTACGATGATACTTATTCATTTCAAAGCATACCATAATGACACATGACAACTTTCTATATTTAATTGGTATGATTGGAATGGAAAGCAATGCCATGTGTTAAAATATTATTTGTACATATCCATGTATTTGCCATAATACTAAACACGTGGCATATAATTAAAATTTTGAATGAAATAATTACATTTATCCAGTATTGTATTAAAGTTCACATTTTTATTCTTATTTATGACTACTAATTCTTAATTTGTCATTTGCCTATTTATTTTCCTAACCATTCCCATTCAAAAGACTATTCAAGTATTTTGTTCTAAAAAAAAGTAATTTGTTGAAAAAAAATTCTTTAATTGAGTAATATATGTGTAATCTAATTAGATATTAGGTATTATATATTGAGATTTTTTAAGAAACTTACTTTGGAACCATAATTAAATACATCACAATTAGAAAAGAAGCTTAGAAGTCATTTTATTTTTTTCACTTTTTAAACACATGAAATTAAAATTGTTCACATATAACAATAAAATGTATATAGCATTCTCCTAAATTTTAGCTTTTGATGTTTCTTTTTTTGACACAAAAGTGTGTGTGTATTTGCTTTGGGTATTGATAGGAAGTGCTTTTACTTTTATATTACATCATTATTTAGCAATTATAATTATATTTACTTCAATTATCTACATGTATTTCATCCTCTTCCCCATCACCCTCCCCCCCTTTTATATATAAATATGTTCTCTCTTTTTCCCTCTTATAACCAATAAACGAACTTATAAATTTTGAAGAAAATTTTGTTTTGCAATCGTATTTTGTTTTTGATCTCCACTATTAGAGGTACCTCTCTCTCTCTCTCTCTCTCTCTCTCTCTCTCTCTCTCTCTCACGCACATCTATAATGTACTAATCTCTAATCTTATTCTATGATTTACTTTAATAATTTTCATTTTACATTTTTTTTTTTTGTATATGGAATTAAAAATTGAACAATATTTAAGGCAAAAGATTGATTTATGTATTTTTATTGTTTAGAAACTGTTGTTATTATTTTGATGTTAATGTGAATATATTTTCTTTTGGCGTTTTGATTAGTGGGTGATTTTTTATTTAATTTGGAGAATCAATTAGTAGGTGATGTTCAATTTTGTTATTTCGTATAACTTTTGTCCAATTGTAATCCAAATGTTTATTGATATTTTTGTGATTGTGGAATTCATTATGTATATAAAAGTTTATAATTGTGGGGCCAGGAAATCGTACAGCCATGGCCCACCCCAGGCCTGGCCCAAATGGCCCAGTCCGAGGCAGAATGGCTACCCAAGGCCAATTTGGGGAGAAAATTCTTCTTTGGATCCACGCCGAGGATCCCCTCGTCCTCGGCGTACTAAGGACAACACTAGGGGAGGGTGGACAGACCCAGAGCAAGTTGTCACCTCAACACTTAATACGTTCACCTAACCCTTCTGGCCGCATTAATGGGGATGCAACCCCAGGGCAGGGCTACATCGATCCGGGTGAACCACTTGAGCGCGGATACGACCTCTGATGGGATAGGCAGCCAGAGGAGAGGCCAATGAACGATCAACAGAAGGAGGAAGAGAGTGATATATAAGAGAGACAAGCAAAATGTAAGGGGGGGTTTTTTTGGAGGAACAAGAGGAAAAGAGCCTCCTCGGCCATGGGCCGAGGAGCATCTCCTAGCTGTAAATTGTTCCAAGTATTCCTTCAATAAGAAAAAGAGATGTTCATGCTTCTAGGACGCCAGTCAGCGCCTAAACCTTCAACCCACTCTCTACAAATTCATTGTTCTGGGTTCATTGGGCCTATAACCAATCTCTTTTGGGCTTAGGCTACAAAAACCGACCCTACAATAATAATTATGTCAACATTTTTGTATCCAATATTTGGGTTAGAATTTTTTTTTTTTAATATTTATCCTTAAATCATACAAATTTTCCCCCTCATGTTTCAAATAAAAAGTTTTATCTCTGTTTTTATGCAAATGCAACCTCCTAAATATGGTTACATATATATATATATATATATTATGTTCTTATTGAAACTCACTACTAACATATATGGTAAAAATTAACACTCTACATTTAAAAGAAAACATTTTTTTAGATGTTTTATTTTCCTCCTAGTTTGTATTTTATTATCAAATAAATTTTAGTATCCCATTTTTTATTTCCATTACATTAAGAATGATATAAATATTGTAATATAAATATTTTATATATCATAGTATAGTCTCAAATTTTATATAATACTCTTTCTAAGAGTTAGATAAATAATGTTAATATATTAAGAGATTTTAATGGACATTTTATGTAATATTATTAATTCAAATAATAGAAATAAAATTTTATTTATTGTTTCGTTGATAATGTCTATTAAGTATCCGTTTGGTTTGCGCATCCACGTCTCACGTTTACGTTTTCATATATATATATATATATATTAACCATACTATTTGACTTTTCAACCAATTTCCAGCCACATCAATGGGTCTCGTGCACTGATCACGAGACCCACAAACTTCACTTTTCAACAACTTTTTCATTAAAAATGGGTTCCACGGCACTATTCACACATTTAAAAATTATTTTGTTACAGTATTTTCAGTTTTCAGTTTTCAGTTTTAACAAAATAAGTTCTATCCAAACGGACTATAATTAGCAACTATTGGAAGCAAAAAACAACAATTTTTTTCTTAGATTATGATAATTTTTTTGTTAAATTATTACTTTTAATTAATATTTTATATATCAAGACTTATGAGTTTCCATGCATCACAATTAATAATACTAATTTACAATTTAAAAAAAAAAAAAAAAAAAAAAATAAGACTTATGAGTTTCCATGCATCACAATTAATAATACTAATTTACAATTTAAAAAAAAAAAAAAAAAAAAGCATGCAACGCACGGGCCTATCACTAGTCATAATAAAAGTTAAACTTAGAAGCTGAGGTTATGTCAAGTGGCTTCACAAAATTATAGTAACTTTTTAGATAGAAACAAAAGTTTATTTGCTCTTATCAACGTCTCCTTAGTGTTTTAACAAATCTTGCAACTTTATTGGTCAAATCAAAACTTATAAGTTAATACTTGTGGGCGCAAGTGCCCTTGATGAGTGGTTTCCTCGTGAGAAGTACGCCTCAGCATAGAATGGACCGAATGGAAGGTGAAAATGGATTCGCCACCTAGTATATATCCAGGAACCAAATTGGGTCTTTTGGACCACTAACTTACATGCATAGATCTACATACTAGATTATGGGTTTGGAGTTTGGGTATGGCATGGGAGGGTGTTAGGCAACCAAGACCGCCCGGGTTGTTGGTTGGCCTCTAGTATGTGTTGCTAGGCCATATTTAATTAAAGAGTTTATTAAAATAGCCATAATCCTTAACCTAAACATGCATCATGCACTTAAATAAATAACACACACAACATGTTGAATATCACATCACAACATATAAGGAAACACATATATAAACCAAACATTACGAGATTGACCAAATAAAATATGGAAAACAAATAAACATTAATAATTAACCAAATAAAATATGAGTATGCGTATGCATACTCGGAACCATGTGCACGCATTCTTTAGCACAAATCTGAAAAATTACATTTTTATTGAATCAACCAAACACAAAACCAAAAAAACACAAGAGAAACCCTAAAATAAATATGATCAACTACTAAAAATTAGATTAACATGACAAGAAAAAGAGCATGGCAATTAAACCAATTAAACACAAATATATAATAAATTACAGTAAGAAAAACACATGCATATACCGCAAAAATGAAACAAAGGCACAAACACAATAGGAACAGATAATAATCAGCCCAAGATCAGATTAAAACATATCAAAAGAGTTAAAAACAACAAACAAAACAAATATAACAATTGGAGAAACTACATTAAGAAACTCATGTGAATCATATTGAGCAAAGGAAGAAATCATAGATAGAAGACTCACCTTGCTTAAAATTATGAGTTTGAGATTATTTAACTGACCCCTTAGTGCCTACTATACTGAGATTGGATTGAGATAACAATGATAATCAAATATCACAACAATACTTAAGTAATGGGTAAGCTAGTACTTTTTAAACTATAATCTTCTTTTTTTTTTTTAATGAGAAACTGTCACATCACTCACTAACTAAATAAAATGTGAAGATTAAAACACATTTCCACTTGCCATTGTGTATTTAAAACAAAAAAGAGACTTCCAATTCAAAAAGTACTAAAAGTAAGTCAAACCCTTAAGTAATCACAACTGAAGAACAATATTATTTTAAAAAGGTTTTGAAAACAAGAATAAGAACTAGTTCCTACCTTAGTTTTGTGCTTGTTCGGGGGCCGTTTTTTCGATTGCTCTGCCACATGTTGTCCGTTGAAGGGGTGATCTTACTAGGCTCGGGTTGTGTTTGGGAAGTTGTATCCGGAACTCAACATTGGACCACATGGTCCAATGGCTACTGGCATACTTTTAAACCTACAAAACCATTAAAGCCAAAGTCTAAGAATCATAATAATGGTTGAATAAATATGGAATATGTGTTTGATATAATATTTTTTATTAATGTTTGTAATAGTGGTTGAAATAAAGCAACACGTATTTAAAAGTGAAGTAATCATGTACTCAATGATGTAAATTTAAAGATATGGAAACACGGTCACTTATCTTTGTATGGTTTATAGCTCCAATTGTGTAGCATCAGTGAGTTGATAGGATTCCAACAGAATAAATCCGGCAATGGAGAGACAGTTTGCCATAATAACTTCAAAATTGAAGGGGAAAAATGGGTGCAACTAGAGGGAGAGAGAGAGTATGTCCAGCTATGTGTAGAGGCTGGTTTGGCTAGCCGCTCTTATCATGCACTTAAATGAATTTCCCCATTGACAATGCTCTTTTAGTTATTGTGAAGTTATGAATAGTATTGCCTTCCATGGGAAGAGTTTTTGTAAGATAGGTTTATGCCTTCCATGAGAAGGGCTTTTGTAAAAAGTATTTGTGCCTTCTAGAAGAAGGACTTTGATAGGAGATCTTAGTGCTTTCTAGGAGAAGAACTTTAGTATTAGAAGTTTATGTCTTCCATGAAAATGGCTTTTATAAGAGAGGTGGAGAAGAGTATAGAGATGTGTTTATGGGCAGCAAAACAGTAGAATTTCAGGGTGAGAGAGTATGAGAGTGGAGTTTAGAAGAGTTGTAATGTGTTATATGTAATGGTGTAGTAAGTGTGTATTGGATTGTGTAAGAGAATTGGAGAAAAAGATGTTTAGAGATATAGGCAGCGAGATAGATGTATTTTCTGAATATAGAGAGTGAGAGAATGAGTATGAGAGGAGTAATGGTGTTGTAGTGTGTTTAGTAATGCTGTTGGAATTTTCTACTAGAGGGTGGATGAGGGCTTAAGAAGGGCATTTATGAGCTAAGGGTTGAAGAGTTTAGTTCCTAATTTGGAAACTAAATACTCAAAGCTCAGAACTTTATTAAGAGCTTAAGAAAATAATTAGAGAAAGAGAGAATAGAGAAGTTTATGAGAAATTTGTTCTTCTCTATTGGTGTGTTTTGAGGTGTTGATAAAGGGCTCTATTTATAGCTATGCTTAAAGGGGGTTTTTAGCAAAATATTCTTAGCCAAAATCTGTCTCTATCAGTAATAAATCTTCAAAAAATCCATCCTAAGATTTGGCCTAAAATGGTATGTTTAGCTTTAAGGTGTTCTTGATGTTTTGAGTAATAGCTACTGGGGAAATGGCAGCAGAAAATAAAAGGATTTTAGCAAGAAAAAGATAGTTTCTTTAGTTGGTTTTGGTTTTTAGCCAAATAGGGAACATTCAGTAATGTTAAGGCTGCTGAGTCAGCTATCACAACTGTTCTGAAATAGTTGTCCCAAATGTCAAAAAAAAACTATCACAACTATCATAAGATAGCTGTTGCTTGGGGCAGAAGTAGATGATGTCAAGCTGTTGGAGAGAATATTCAGCATTTATTTCATGGGTTTGGCTGAAAATGGTAAGATCTCTTTTAGGGGTATCCTACTATTTTGGGTATAGCAGTTGGCTGCTGGGATTTAAGCATTAAATGGCTGGTGATGTCAATTTCAGCCGAGTGTCAAGTGCTAAACACACTGCTAGTGTTCTACTAGAAATGTTTCCTTCTTTGGGTGTTTGTATTTTTTGTCTAAGATTCTATTACAGCACATTTTTAATAAGTAATAAAATGATTGATTGATAGTTAATGAAGCTTTAGAGATCTAGTCAAAGTCTCATTATGTTATGACATAGTCTTAGTGAGCAAGAAGAGCAATTAATGCTCTACTCTAGCAGCTGGTAGATGAATATTTGGTCTGATTGTGGCAGATAGCAGCTGGGTATTAGAGATATAATGAATATTTTATATGTTTAGAGATTAAGATAGCCAATCAGATTAGGCCATGTGTTTGAGTTGGATTTTAGCTGAAAGTAGTAATAAGATTATATGAAATAATACACTTAGGTTTCTAAATTTGTATAGGAACAACTGGAGATTGAATGAATAGTTATTTTGTCAGCATTCAGATGGCTGGAGATATTGAGTATTTGTCATATAATGAATATTAAGTTTTAGGAAAAGAACAATGTGGAGTTTTATCATTTTAAGTGCTATGTAATAAGAGGGGCTTACCTGCTACACACAGACTCGTCAGAGTTCAGGGAGTTGGAGAAGACATGTCAAGCAACATGTTTCTTTTATATATTTTAAAGCACTGGACTTTTACTAAACATACCTTTTGGCCCTTCAAACCACAACTCCCAAAGTTTCCCCAAAGAGACTCACAAGCTTGGATCATAAATCAAAGATGAGATGACATACCTTGTGTTTTGTTGTTATTTTGTGGAAATATGGGCTTTTGTTGAAGAAGCCGTTTTCCATGAGTATGAGAGAGGTAATATGGGCCTTGAACTTTGATTCATTACTTGAGGCTGATCTATATGTTGATGTTGATGTTGATGTTGATGATGTCGTGGGGTTATGATCCCAATAATAAAGAGAAAATGTGGATCATGAATTTGACTCTTGAAGTAAGGATCTCGTGGGCCATGTGAGCCCAATCCATGTAATTGAATGAGATATGAGCTTATTTTGGGTTTTAAAGAGATTTATCCAAAAATCAATAATATGTTGATGTGGCGTGGGTTGCCAATGAAGTAGTGCCATGTGGGGCAAAAATAGAGTCCTCGACAGTGCTAAAAAGAGGTTTTGAGTACATAGAAAAAACGTGTAAAGGTGTTGTGGTGAGATTAGAAAAGATGAACTAGGGTTTAGAAAAGATGGAGGCACTTTTTCTAGCTAGCGTTTTGATTGGAGACATAAGGTGAGTATTTATATGTTAAATTAGGATTTTCGAGGCCTTTTTGGAGGTCTTTGGACATTTCCATCGGTATAGAGGCTGGCCCACATCAAAGAATGATGTTTTGGGTCCCTAAAACTGAAATTCTAGTGAACTGGAAAAGAGGGTGTACACATTGTTAATCCCATGCATACACATGCTCTCGAAACCATAATTTCGACTGCACTATTGGCTTGACTTCAAATGGAAATAACTCACTCAATATTAATCTAAATCATGTAAAATTTATGTTCAAATTAAAGCCCAAGATTTGTACTTTCTAATGAACCAAATCTCACTCAGATATTCGTTTTGAATAAAAGATGTATTAAAAAATTATCTTGAACTCAACAATGAAGGTTTTTTTAGGGAAACAGGGCAAGTTGTCCATATTTGCTTTAAAACCATAAATAATAAATGTATTTATTTCATTCAAAATTTTAATTATATGCAATGTGTTTAGTATTTTGGCAAATACATTGACATGTAAAAATAATATTTTAACTCGTGGCATTGTTTTCCAATCATATATTGATGTGTCTACAAACCTATCTACATATTTAGTATTTAAATTGAGCAATTGTTTTCATGATAAAAAGCTACTTTAATTACAAATTAAATTAATTTTTATTAATTTTGGAACTATTTTGTATGTGTTTTTGGGTTTTGGTTATTCTATGTATTTAGTTTGTGAGTGTTTTGATTTTTTCTGACTATTACTAGGACAAATTTGGTTTTCACTTTTTAAATATTTTAATAAAGAACAATGACAAAAAATGACTAGGATACACTAAAAATATAGTGTATGAAGAGGTATTTAACAATCTCCCAAAAGCAAAACCTACTTCTAACATTTTTTTAATTATTAATATTATTGTTAACAATACTACAAATTACTTACAAAACTCAAGTACTAATATTGCAAATCCATTAGATACAAAATTCAAACGCAAATAGTTTGATACATGTAACTACAAATGTCATTATAGCACAATTGGTATGTCAGAAAAAAAAAAATTTATTGAGATGTTATCGGCTTATCACTTTATATTTAATGGTTGTTACACCAATGCAATTTATTCCTTTTTGTATAATAATTATTTATTTTGTTATTTTTTTTATCAAAATAAAAATATATATTTTCTAAGTTTATGATAAAACTGTGCAACTCATGGGCCTTTAACTAGTATCTAATAAAAAAGTTATTTTAAGGTATAACATTGACAAAAAGTTATATTTAATATAACTTAGTCATTACCGTTTGATTTTGGTTGGGTTCAAGTAGGGTTGGTTTCAATGTGTTTCAATTGTTGTAGAAGGGAATTAAAATATTTACCCTAGATTGAGTCTTAATGTTGCCATTTTGGCAAATAAACCTAACCAATACGTTGACAAAATTGCACCGTACTAACCATGAGAGCCACAGTTTGGCGTGATCATTTTATTTTAGTTTCTCTTAGCAATCAAATAAACAAAAAACTAACAAACACCTAACATATAAGTAGATAATAATAATTAAAAAAAAAAAAAAACCAAACTGAATAGACGGTAAATCTCAAAATAAAACCCTTAAGATTAAAAGGAAAAAAAATGGAAATCACTAAGAAAAACAAGCAAAACCACTCTTAAAGAACTAAAAAATTGACAAGATGAAAAAATTGGATGAAAATTTTCACTCTCTAGGAGACCTATCCCCTTTTTAGGGTTTTCCGCCAGTGTTTTGTATTTCAGGATTTCTAGCTTCTCACCTTCTTTCCCTTCCAATCACTGTACTTTCCCATTTAGTTCTTCCATTAGTTCTTTCATTATTAGTCGTCTTGTCCCTTAACTGCTAACCACCTTCTTTATTTGTTTTCGTACTTTGGTTTCCTCTGCATGGTTAAGGCATGGTCGAACCTCAGGTCTACTATCAATCATTTTTTTTCTACCCTTATCTTACCCATGTTTTTCTTTTCTTGGTTGACTCTTTTTCAACTCCTTTCCTTGTTCTTTTTGTCTTCCTTTGTGGTCCTTCCACTTTTAACTTTTCTTTGATACTTCCTTTTCTTGCATGCAACTTCTTTGCACTCTGTGTGTCGTTCTTGTCTCTTATGGCCAATTTTTTTGCTACTAGAGAATATGGTTGGACTGAAAGTAGTGATTCAGATGTCAGCGCAGAACTTTTTTTTTTGATGAATTTGAATCTAACTACCAGTTTAGAGACGATGAGGAGGTTCATTTTGCATGGCATGGTCCCACCATTGAAGCTGACCCTTTTCATATTTCCACTCAACAGGATTTTTGGAGTTGCTATGTGATTGGTTTCATTTTAGACTATAAGAAATTCTCTGTAGATCACCTCAAGCACATCCTGCAAGGCGCATCAAAAGCTTTGTGTTTATTGTGGGTAAAGACTCCTACTTCTACTTACTCCATTTTGAATTTCTGGATGATCTTACCCATATCAGCAATGAAGGTCCATGTTTAGTAGATGGAACTCTCTTTGTTTTAGAAAAATGGAGGCCAAATCTGGTTATTAGTAGATTACAACTTAGCTATGTCTCTCTATGTATACAATTGCATGGCCTCCCTTTTGAATACCAATACCCAGAACATGCTAAGATGATGGGACAACTTATGGGCATCTTTGAAAGAGTGGTTTGGGAAGATTGCATGCCTTGCAACATTCGTTTTATATGAATAAGGGTCTGTATGGATCCTTGGTTACCTGTAGTTTTGAGTTTCATGCTGAGGCTTGATGATGGTTCCAAATTTTGGATTCAATGCAGATACTATAGAGTGCATAAGCTATGTGACAGATGTGGTTTGATTGGTCATACCAGAAGCCAATGCACCTATTGCATGGATGACATCGAGATGATGCTCTTTCAACAATGGTATCGTATCCAGAGTTTGCACCAGGTTCAATTTAGTTTTGACGCATTAGAACCCTAGTTTGCTAATGATCTTAAAGCTTTTTATAATCTGAGGAGACGTTGGACCTCCCAAATTTGGTTTGGCAACATTTATCATCATCACCATAACCATCCCAAACCACATCATCCCCCAAACCCTCATAATTCAGGTACCCATTCCTCAAATACATCCTCACCTTCACATGCAACTAGTCATCCACATTACCTCGATCTTGAAACACCATAACACCACTTACCACCTAGCAAAAATTCTATCCCAAACCAACATGCAACAAACCAACCCAATAACGACCATGCAACCCTCAATTATGTTATCAATTCCTTGGATCTTGATAACCATTCCTTCCCACCTACACCCTTTAACTCCCACGTTTCATCGCCTGATCGTAACCTCTCAAATATGGCTAACCTGAATCCGACCCATATTCCACAACCTAACCAACAGTTTTTTCCCTTGGCAATCCATCGAATACTTTTAACATGCGACCTTCTAGGCTTCTCCCAAAGTCCTCGGGGTTAAGGTGGACTTGGTTTGGTGGCTCTAGTCCATTTATTACCAATGGAGAAGTTAAGGAATCCTATCATTCACCTTCGAAAATGGAAGGTGACTTGGTCACAGTTATAATGTTCAACTTGGATAGTCTATATGTTGTTAGGCCCGAAGTCATGCAAGAAACAACATAGGATAGAGGTTTAATCCCTGAATCACCTGATTCTTTCATAGAATCTTTGGTGCAATGAGTGAATAGAGGAAGATTCATATTTGAACTAGGCGATTCTAGTACTGGACCTCGATTATCCCAAGTACAAGCCCAAAGCTATGTTATGGATCGTTTATGAGATGATAGGAAGAAGTTGACTATTGAGTCACTCCATTTGACCCAAGGCCCAATCCTTGCCATAAGTATCACCCCAATTATCAATTTGAACACAAGATTGGGCTCTTTCAATAACGTAGATTTTTCACTTGGCCCAGGTCCTCCTTCCCCAAACTCAACCCATTCTGACCCCAGCCCTATTTCTAGTCTCCTCTGTGAGAAAACTTAGGAATCAACCTCAGAAACAAAATCACAACTCTTGGGTTCTAGAAAGAGATTCTGAAAGGAGATAGGAAAATTTGGAAGAAATATTTGCTAGAGACTTTTTTATGGACTGTTTAGAAGAAAGGTTATTAGTGAGAAGCAACTAGAAGTAGTTGGTACTCTTGTCAATGGTCAAGGTCAATCATCTGATCCTAATGCAAATCTCTGTTCACCACATACTGAAAATCCAAATGGGTGTTGGAATGCTGGCCCTCATTAGCTTCCCCAATAGCCATGAGGATACTCAGTTGGAACTATAGAGGTTTGGGTAAACCCTCTGTAGTTCTACAATGTTAGAAAAAGGCCCTTGAGTCCAAGCCTGGTATGATTTTTCTTTTGGAGACTCAATTAGTTAAAGATAGAAGTAAACTGATTTAGGAAAAATGTGATTTTTTCGAAGACTGGGAGTTGTCAAGAGGACTCAGTGGTGGTTTATTATTGGCATGGATGCTTAGACAACATGTTCACATCACCTACGAATAAAAAAACTTAGTCCATATTGAGTTGTTGGATAATAAAGGTAACCCTCTATCTATTACTTTTGTTTATGGGCATCCGGATCATTCCGAAAGAGAGGAAGTTAAGGTTAAACTTTGGGAACTTAAAAATCTTGTACACCCCAATTGGCTCTGCATAGGAGATTTTAATCAATTTCTCACTAGTGATGACAAATTTTCCTTCAATTAGGGTAAATCTATAGGGGCGGAGTTGTTTCAACAGTTAATATCAAATTTAGAATTGTGTGAATTGGCTACTTTAGAGCAAAAATACAGGTTGATGAATAAAAGAGAGGAAGGTGATTTTGAAATGGAGAGATTAGAGAGGGCTTTTGCTAGTGTTGAGTGGATCAATACTTACCCCTCTTTCGCCATTCGAAATCTCCTCATTTTACATTTAGACCATGGTCCAATCATCCTTGACCTTGAATTCCAACACCCTTTTCGGCATACACTTTTTTTACCCCTCTTGAAGAATGTTGTCCAAAGAGCTTAGGACCCCCACAGTGCTGGCTCTAGAGCTTTCCATTTCAAAAACAAAATTTCCAGAGTCTGGACATATCTGATTACTTGGAACAAGGAAATATTTGGAAAAGTTGAGCGTGAAATTCATCAAAAGCAACTCCAACTTCAAGACATTCAAAACTCCATTCTCACTATTGATGATGTTAGAAAGGAGAGAATAATCAGGGAAGATTTAGAACTCATGATGCATCAAGAAGAATTAATGTGGGCGCAAAAGGCAAGAAGTAACTGGATAGTTTTGGGAGACAGGAACACAAAGAATTTCCCAACTAGGGTTAAACAAAGATGAGCTAGAAATCATATCCTACAACTTAAAACTGCTGATGGAAATGTCATTGAAAACCCAGTGGAAATTGAAACCACTTTGGTTAATCACTTTAAGCAATTTATAATGGTCCTATCTCTGGTGACCTTGATTTCATTCTTGAAGAAATCGTTCCTCTTCCTATCCCTCAACTCTCTAATCAACAACTTACTCTACTTAATAGATCTATCACTAATGAAGAAATTGATAGTACTATCTTTCAGCTAGGTCCACATAAAGTTCCTGGTCCTAACAGCATCCCTGCTTTTTTCTACCAAGAATATTGGAGCACTATTAGTACTGATATCTTCAACACAATGCATGCTTTCTTTCATTCAGGTTCTCTCCTTAAAACCTTTAACCATACCTACATTACTCTTATCCCTAAAATCTCCTTTCCTGATGATGTTACCCATTTTTGGCCTATAATTTTATGTTATGTTATCTACAAAGTCATTTCCAAACTCCTGGTTAATAGACTTAAACCTCTAATGGATAACCTCATTACCCCTTTTCAAAATGCTTTCATTCAAGGGAGAAACATTATTGACAACATCTTAATTGCTCATGAAATTTTTGATTTCCTAGGCAAAAAGAAAGGTAGGAAAAAATGCTTTGGTGCCCTAAAAATATACATGAGTAAAGCATAAGATAGGTTTGTTTGGAAGTTCCTAAAAGTTGTCCTTATATGGTCCCAGGTGGGTGAATCGGATTATGGAATGTGTTACCACTATCACTATAACTTACTTATTAATGGTAACATAACACAATATTTCACACCTTCAGAAGGTCTTAGACAATGGGACCTCTTATCCCCTTATCTTTTCCTCATGTGTGCAAATATCTTATCCTTATCCCTTATGCAAGTTGAGAATCATAAGAAGATTAAAGGGATAAAGTTAGGAAGAAATGGATGTTCATTCACCCACTTGTTCTTTGCTGATGACTCTCTAATTTTTTATTTTTTATTTATTTATTTTTTTAAGAAGGATAGCCATTCCCTAGCCAATATTCAAGAAATCTTGTCCTAGTATTGCTCTATATCAGGACAATGCATCAATCTCACGAAGTCTGACCTTTACTATTCTCCTAATATGCCTAGGAGGAGCAAGAAGCATTATCCCTAACCCTTCAGGTTAAATTAGTCCAAACCCCATATCTAGGCTTAAACTTCAAATTGAGAGGAAAAAGAGTTTTTGATTTTCAATTCCTGGTAGATAAACTTAAATCTAAATTGTAGGGTTGGAATGCAAAACTCCTCTGTCATGCTCCTCTCTCATGCTAGTAGAACCACCCATATCTCATCTGTCCTCCAAGCCATGCCCTTATACACCTTATCCCGTTTCAAAGTTCCTGAGACTATTTGTAATAAAATGGATGCTATAACCAGAGCTTTTTGGTGAGGGCATGATCAGGGGGTGAGGAAAATGCACTTAGTCAACTGGGATAACATCTATAAGCCTAAAAAGAAGGGGGCCTAGGGATGAAAAAATTTAGCCTCATGAACCAAGCCATGCTAGCAAAACAATATTGGAGAATCAACTAGAATTCCCAATATTTCATTTCCAAAACTTTCAAACCTAAATATTTCCCTAGGAGCTCGATACATGGATGTTTACCCAAACCTCACCGTTCTTGGTTTTGGAGAAATATCATTGACCATAAAAATATCAAGCTAAAAGATGGTAGATGGCTTATTGGGATAGGCTCTAAGATCCCTCTTAATCACTCTGTCAGGTTTCCTTGTCAAGCCCAACACCTAAACAATCCCAATCTGAGTACTGGTTCAATGGCAGATCTGATTGATAGTAATTTCCGTTCTTGGAAACCCAACTTAGTCAGATCACTCTACCCTTTCCATTTGAGCTCTGAAATTCTGAGACTCCCTATCTCTAAGATAGGAATAGCCTCTGATAGATTGCTTTGGAAGCATTCTTACTCTGGTGATTTTCAAGTTAAGAATACTTACAACCTACTCCATAGTGATAATAGCTCATCTCCTCCAAATCCTAATAGACATCTGAACATCCCTTTAGAAGTTTGGTGCCTCATTTGGAATGTGATAGTTCCATTGAAAATCTATAATTTTGTGTGGAGACTTCTTCATGATAGCCTTCCAACAAATCTTACCTTAAAAGAAAGAGGGATCCCAATAGCTAGCACTTGCCCTCTTTGTAATGCAGAGGATGAATCCACCTCCCACTTATTTCTTTTTTGCCCTTTCGCTAGAGCTAGTTGGCACGGATCTCCTTTGGCAGTTCACAAATCTGATCTTCATAATACCTTTGTTCAACATTGGATTGGAACTATTTTGCTCAGACATAAAAGATTGGACTAGGACATGATGCACTATCTGCAAGCAATTTTACAACTCTCCGGACCATTTGGACTCATAGAAACCTGGTGGTCCATGAGGGAAAACAACGAAATCCCTTTAAAGTAATTCTAACCCCTTAATCCCTAACTTGCAGGTACCAGGAAGCTTTCAACAATTGCTCTGATTCTTCCCATCAAAATGCAAACCAGAATCGAGCTCACCAAAGAATTGAAGGTCCTTGGCAGTTGATCATCAAAGTTGCTGGAGCTAGGAGGAATGGCTTTGCCTATGAAACCAAAAACATGCAAGGAGACATCATTTTCTATGGCGTTTCAAGCTGTGCAGCAGGGACAACTCTCAGCGCCATTTAGGAAGCAATGGTGGAAGCAGCTATAAAAGCTAGGAATCTTGGCTATAGTCAAATTTTATTTCTCAGTGATAGCAGGAGATCAGTCCAAGTTATCAACAAGGAAAGAGCCCCCAGTTGGCAGGAAAGGATCCTGATGGCAGATCTGCTTCACTAACATTAGAATGGTCTAACTTATCATTCTTGTTTTGTGTCCAAGATTATACTTTGTAATGTTTGCAACCTAGCTAATTTGGCAACTAGAATGCCAATTCACTGCTGTTGGGTCAACCCGACATTTTTGTAAGACTCTTGTTTCCTTTAAATGGTATCACAAAAAAAAAGAAAAAAAAAAAAGAAAGAACTAAAGAACCATTTCTTGTGAAAATGAAAAGAATGAAGTGGAATTATAAAATTAAATGACATGCCTATGAAGCTTTTAATGATAGAGATAAATGAATAACAATAAGCTGTAATTGACAAAATTTCATGTTTTTTCTTTACTCCGTTACCATCCATAATAACAAGAGATTGACAAAAATTTTAAATTGAAATGATTTCATGAGTTTCAAACTTTAAGTTACAAAATTAAAAACATGTGAGATAATCTAAAATATAGTATAAACTTTGTGCCTTTTATGTGATTCCCCCTATCTTATCTTATCTTTTATATGGTATAAACTTTGTGACTTTGTGTCTTTGTTACAATGCTCATGTGACCAAACATTGTAACAATTTAATATATTCATTTTGTTAATCATGCTCTTGGTTGGGGTGAAAAGGGAGGGATGGAACATGGGTGTTTCCCACTTTCTAGATGAGGAGAGAAAAGGGAGAGAGAAAAAAAAAGGGTGGGTGATTCCTCCCCAGACCCGCAAATATCTATCACTCCAAATCAGGAGGAAAATGGAGAAGAAAACCTACGCTAAAGATGCAATCATAGCTTCGCCCATTTGTACCCATACGAGTTGGATTGAGCTCGTCATCCATTCGCATTGTCATTCACATTTGCAGTTCGACGATTCCACAAAAGGTCGATTTTCATGGTGTTCTGGCCAAATCACATCGTTGTCAAGATGTTAAGAGAAAACCTTGGTTTCTGCCTCCATAGCTACTGATCTCGCTGCTTTCACTTTGCATAGCCACTGACCTGCCTTTGATTTGACCACCAATCACTGTATGGGTTTGAATCTATAGCTCGATTTTTTTTTTTTTTTAATTTTCTTTTTGTTTTGTTATAGTAAGTATTAATTTGGGTAATATTTATAAGTTAAAACTAATATTAATTTGTTTTATTTTCTTAGACAAATTTAATTACAAATATTGATTTGTTAATAGAATATTTCATGGGTATTATGAAAAATAATTAAATAATTAAATAATATGGCAAAATAGTAATTTTAAATTACTATTTTATAATTAAACTTCATCATCTCTATTTTTTGGACATTCCAATAAAACTGACATGGTATGGTAAAGTAACGATTGATTGATTGCTTGGAAGGAGCCCAGGTTTGACATGAGGCAATGGTCCCAAATTTTTTTTTTGTGATTCCCCCTATCTTATCTTATCTTTTATATGGTATAAACTTTGTGACTTTGTGTCTTTGTTACAATGCTCATGTGACCAAACATTGTAACAATTTAATATATTCATTTTGTTAATCATGCTCTTGGTTGGGGTGAAAAGGGAGGGATGGAACATGGGTGTTTCCCACTTTCTAGATGAGGAGAGAAAAGGGAGAGAGAAAAAAAAAGGGTGGGTGATTCCTCCCCAGACCCGCAAATATCTATCACTCCAAATCAGGAGGAAAATGGAGAAGAAAACCTACGCTAAAGATGCAATCATAACTTCGCCCATTTGTTCCCATACGAGTTGGATTGAGCTCGTCATCCATTCGCATTGTCATTCACATTTGCAGTTCGACGATTCCACAAAAGGTCGATTTTCATGGTGTTCTGGCCAAATCACATCGTTGTCAAGATGTTAAGAGAAAACCTTGGTTTCTGCCTCCATAGCTACTGATCTCGCTGCTTTCACTTTGCATAGCCACTGACCTGCCTTTGATTTGACCACCAATCACTGTATGGGTTTGAATCTATAGCTCGATTTTTTTTTTTTTAATTTTCTTTTTGTTTTGTTATAGTAAGTATTAATTTGGGTAATATTTATAAGTTAAAACTAATATTAATTTGTTTTATTTTCTTAGACAAATTTAATTACAAATATTGATTTGTTAATAGAATATTTCATGGGTATTATGAAAAATAATTAAATAATTAAATAATATGGCAAAATAGTAATTTTAAATTACTATTTTATAATTAAACTTCATCATCTCTATTTTTTGGACATTCCAATAAAACTGACATGGTATGGTAAAGTAACGATTGATTGATTGCTTGGAAGGAGCCCAGGTTTGACATGAGGCAATGGTCCCAAATTTTTTTTTTTAAATATATTATTATAAATGTAGGTATTAATTTTAGTAATTTTATTTTATAAAATTACATTTTTGGCTCTTTTATAATATTATTGGTTCTTTTAAGAGTATTGTTATAGTCACAAATCTTTTTACAACATTTTTACAAACTGTTAAAATAGCAAATTCTTATTGGTTTGCATTTGGGCTTACCTCTTATATTATTTTTTACTTACCAATAATCACTCATTACATCAATAATTTATAAATATTTTTTTTTATAATTCTAACATTTTTCTTCATTTTAAAAACAAAATCTAAAACAAAATATACAAGCGCAAAAAAATTAGTCCAACAACAAAATTTACCAATAGTAAAACTAGACGTAGCAAAATGGGTGGGTCGGGTCGGGCTCGGGTTGGGTCAATCGTGTTTGCAGGTCAAACGAGTTATGGGTTAAAACATGTCATTTTTAAACGGGTTAATCGAGTTGCGGGTCGAGTCGGGTTTACCTGTATTTTTCAAATAATTTTTTTTTCAATTACAAAAACAAATCGATGACAACTAGTTTAGAGGGCCAAAATTGGAAATTAACATCGTTTGCCAAACAATATAATTAGTAGACACTATTTTTAAATTATATTTTTTACTAACATCTCGAGTTCAAAAGACTCGATTTTGGGCTATAAATTGAGTCTTTGAGACTCGATTTTCATGGTCCTAATCACGCCTGATATGGCATTTTTTTCACGTGGCGTCCACATAGAAATCGAGTCTCTAAGACTCGATTTATAAGCCCAAAAAAATATTATTATTTAATTTAAAATATCTCCACACACACTCTCTTTCTCTTATCTCTGACTCTCTTCTCACTCTTTCTCTCTCGATGGTGTTGGGCTTTGGTTTCGAGTCTCACTCTCTCTTCTGTTTCTTTTTTTCTCTCTCTCTCTCTCTCGGTGGCGTTGGGCTTTGGTCTCGGGGCTAGAGCTTGTATCGGTAGAGGGCTGCATGGTGTGGTGGCTTGGAAATCGGTGGGTTTGAAACGAGTTGCTTGGGTGTGTGGCGGCGATTTCGGTGGGTTCAAATCGATGGCTTTCTCTGTGGTTATAGGTTGTTGCAGGCGTGGGTGTGGTGGCTTGGGTTGATCAATGCTGTCGCTGGGTTTGATCAATGCTAGCTTGAGTTGATCGGTGGTTGTGGGTTGCTGCTGTTGTAGTGTCTTTTGTGGTTTTATGGGTTTGATTGATGTTGCCACCGTTATTGTTGCTGACTCCGCTGCCACTGCTTCTATCATCGCCGCTCAACTCAGCTCTAGATTGAAATACCAACCATTCCTTCTCTCACCCACCATTCTATCTCTCCTAAAACCCACCAATGCCACCCACCAGCGACACCACCCACAGACTCCACACCTCCTCCTTCCTCTTGTCGCTCTCACAAAATCCATCGGGATCTAGATGCTGAGCGGTGGCTTGGGTTTTTGGTGGCTGCTCTGATCCTACTGTTGACTGTTCTGATCTTGCCACCTCTAGATTTGTTGGGCTGTTGGATTTTTAGATTAGATTCTTTGTTCGTGGGTTTTCTTTTCAGGTTTTTGATCTGGTTTTGTGGGGTGTTTTAAAAAAAAAAAAAGGAAAGATTATACGTAAAAACCCAACAACCTGGTTGTTTTTTGGGTGGTTGGGGTTTTTTTTTTGGTTGTTGGTGGTGGTTTTTTGAATCTTTGGTGGTGGCTAGTGATGGTTTTTGATGGCTGTCTTTTTTGGGTTGGTGGTGATTTCTTAAATTTTTTTTTGGGGGGTATTTATGGGAATGGCTTGCACATTAGACTTAAAATTGTTTTGGGTTATAAATCGAGTCCTAGAGACTCAATTTCTAGGTGGTCACCACATGGAAAAAATGCCACATCAGGCGTGATTGGGACCATGAAAATCGAGTCTGAAAGACTAGATTTATAGGCCCTAAATCGAGTCTTTAGACTCGAGATGCTAGTAAAAAATATAGTTTGAAAACAGTGCCTACTAATTATATTGTTTGAAAAACAGTGTTAATTCCTAATTTTGGCCTGTTTAGAGAGAATAAATAAAATCAATTAAGCAAATGAATTGCAATTAATGCCACTTGTTAATATCCTTCCAATTCTGATAGTTTTGAGTATGACAAAAATTATTTATAGTCATAAATTTATGATGGAAGAAGTCTTAAATGTTAATAGTTCACTGTCAAAATGCATATAATTACAATTTTACATCTTCAAAAAAAGATAGATCTTAAAACAAACAAAACAAGTAGAGAAATGATATGTCTACAACATTTTTACAATAAATCTTAAGTGGCAGGTTGTTACTGGTTGTTGTTGTTGGGGCAAAAAAGTAATCTTAGTGTTAGTTTCTAATTTGAACCAATAACAACTAATCACCTGTGATTTGCTGTAAAAATATTGTAAAATTATTGTAGACGTAGCATCTCTCAAACAAGTAAGCCAGCAAAGTAGCAAATTATCAATTTTCTTAAATGCACATGTTCTTGTTACATATAAAATAATAGTAAATTTAGATTACTTAGAAAGATAAACTAAACAAAAAAAGATTTAAAAATAAACATAACATATTAAGCAAAGAAGAATAAGTAAATATTTTATAAGAATTACACCTCAATTTCAATCTACTCAACGTTGGTAGCAACTACAAATATTCATACTTGCAAATTGTAGCTCAGCTTAATGAGATTTTTTTTTAATGGTTGTCTAACTCTTGACAGCCTTGGCCCTTGCCTTGTGTAACGTGTGTGATCTAATGGTCTTGTCTCATGGCAATTGGCAATCACTGAAAGGGCCCTTACCTTGTGTAACGTGTGGTCTAATGGTCCGACTTCGATCCGAAAAATTTTTTTTTTTGTTGATGGAAAGCAATGCACTGAAGCTAGGCCAGTTAGCTTTTGACTTTTGATGAATCAAATAGTCATTTTTTTTTTATAATATATAATATATTGATTATAAGTTTGGGTACTTTGTGCTTTATGCACTTAGTATCATGATGTAATTTAAATTTTTTTTTTTAGCGAATTTTTTTTAATGGGTCAGGTCATGGGTCATCCAGGTTGGGTCGAGTTGACTCGCAAAAAAATCAGGTCGAGTCATGGGTCAACTCGGTTTTGTTTCAGGTCAAAAAAATCGGGTTCGGGTCAGGTATTTTTTGGGTTAGGTCAAAAAATTCTGACCCGTATTGCCATGTCTAAGTAAAACTAACAAAATTAAGCCTAGTCAACCAATTTTATCCAAAACAAACAATTTGACTCTTTAAACAGCTAGCAGCTAAGCAGTAGTAGAGTCAGAAGGAAGTCACTGCGCACAATCAACAGCAAAGCCACTCCCAACTCTAAGTTTTGGCTTCGTACTTGATTGATTGATTGGATAGTATTTCACATTGTAATTACAAAATGTTCTAACATTTAATGAACATGGTCCTATGTTGGGTCCAATAAGCTTCTGTCATGTCAAGTGGCTGGGATGGGTGCATTAATTCCTAGAGTTGGAACCCTCATTTTTCATTGGTTCTTCATTCTTCTACCAGAATAATTGCATGAAGCCTGAGTTTATCCATAATTTTTCTTTCGATACCAATAATGGAAGTAAAGCTATCTCAGGAAAAGAAGAAGAAGAAGAAGAAGAAGATGAAGAAGAAAAAAAGACTAGTAAAGCTATGGAGGTGGATCGAGAAACATACAAGCTAGGATGAACTAAAAATTAAAAAACTGACTTGAATGTCTTTTTTTTTCCTTTTTAACAGCAAAACTTAAATGCAATATAGTAGTTATATTAAATTAAAATATTCGGATGTGTTATGACTTATGTATATATATAAAATTAAAAAAACCTAATACACTGCATCTAAGTACTATATCTAAATTTTATTAAAATAAACTAAACATAGAACAAAATACTTGCATTGATCAAATTAATGCCACAAGTAATTTTGAGCTTGAGGCCTCTGAAATTTTACACTAAAGAACTACTCTAAAGGAACTAATAAGAGAGATTACTGATCATTTTGTTTTGAAGTAAAATATTTTATATGTAAAACATTTTTCAATAAAATATTTTTAAGTATTTGGTATGACAAGTAAATTTTTTCAAGCAAATCACCAAAACTGGCAGCAGGAACAATGTTTCCGACAACTAAACTATTGACCACCACTGCCGGAGCGGTGTCTTCGGTGACTTAACTATTAGCGCCAGTGGTTGAAACGGTGTATCTGGACCACCAGCATCGGTGGCCAAAACGATGGCTTTAGTTATCAGACCTCCGACATTGATCGCTAGAATGGTGTTCCAGAAACCGAACCGCCGACACTTGTAGTCAAAGCAGTGACTCTGGCACCTAAACTACTATCACTGGCTACGTAGCTGTGGGCGCAACAAAGAGGGCGAGTACGCCTCGGTAGAGTGGACCAGGGCAGAGAAAAGATATGGAGTCACCACATAATTTAGGTCTAGGTCGCATATATAGAGTGCCCTTTCATGGAGAGATTGATCTTATTACCAGAGTATATGTTCGGAGTTTAAGTACAACTTGGGAAGGTGTGAGCCACCCAAAACCACCCGACCTATGGGTCGGTCTCTAGTCATTGTGCTTATGTCTTAATTTCATTCAAGGCAAGTTATTGTATTTTATACTTACACACACACTGTTATACATCTAAGCATACAACATGACATTTTCATCCCTAAACCCTAACATACATCTATCATGACATTGAATCACATATCTCATTCAAGGCAACAAACAAACAAGCATATATCACCCTCAAGGTAGAAACATAGACATGACATTAAATGAACATGTATTGGGTATCTAAAACATTCAACCAAGCATGTTCATACTTATCATCAAAGGCATATTCCCATACAAATGCATGTTCATATAAGTGCATGACTTACCTCACTGCATCACAGCACCTATGCACTAATGCATGGTCATATCATATGCATGTTCATGAGAAGACAACAAAAGAATTGAGCACAAACCCTAATCTAACACATGAATAACAAACAAATAAGTAAACAGAGAAATAGAGAATCAAAAGCCCAAAACAAGACAGGGCAGAGACATATTATGTAGGTAAGATGAAGAATCAAAATTAGAAGCAAAAAAGTTTGGATTCGGGTTTCTGGGCTTAAGTATGCATGCGTATACATAGGACTTGCGTACACAACCTAGTTGTATGTGTACACATACTTCGAGTATGCGTACGCATGCAGTAAGCATGCACACACATACATGCCTCAAAACCTTAACCCAAAAAGAAAAGAACACATTAACTCAAAAATGAAAAACTAACAACCTCACATGCTTTATATCAAAAGATAAAGAAAACCTAAACTAGGCAGACATATTATAGCATAACTAAACAAGAAAAACACAAGCAAAGCAAAAATCAAAACAAGAAAAGGCTAAGAAAAGAAAAAGAAAGTTTAGAACTTATACCTTAAAAACAAAAGCTCCTTGGCTTGATTTTGACCGTTCCCCTTAGTTAAATCTATCACAAGCAAATAAGAAAGTGATTAGTAATCTTAGAACTCCAAGATAAATGCTAGGAAAGGCCTCAATCAAAAAAATATTGACTTAAGGATGTTTTGTGAAAACCCCCCTCTTTGATTCACTATTTCTAGTGAATCTTATGTTTTCCCTTAGGATTTATTGTGTCTTTTGAAAAGCTACTGTGTATGGCTTATATAGTTTAAAAATGGGGGTTTGGAACGGCTTCCAGATGATGTGAGATTCATTCCAAACTTCACACTTAATGCTGAAAAACTTGTCTTTTATAGTCTCTAGAACCCTAGCATGTGTGCGCAAGCTCGAGTATGCATATGCATGCATGAGACCTACATATGTAGCTTAAGGACATGCGTGCACATATGCGTGTATGCGTACGCATGCTTTAGGGTTTCTTGGCCTTAATTTTTCAAAAATAGATTTTATTTAGTTCATAAAAAATTATATTCTTTTAAAAAAAAACACCTTCCTCAAGTGAATTTCAATTTAATCGAGCCCTAAACCAACCTTGGGCCTTAGAATTCCTACATCATTGGGAAACGGGGGCCCGAGTCATAAAGGGTACAAAATGTGGCATCTACAGATGCCGCTCTTTTGATTCATGGCTCACCTAGTTGTGAGTGACCTACTGATCTATTCGTTTAACTCTAGGGAGCCTACCCACACTTAGAAAAATCCTTGATCCTATTTGTAAACACCATATTTTGCTTGCCTTCGATTTGCGTACCGACCCTAAAAATTTCAAAAATATTACATTTTCTCCATAGGGCTGCGGAAACATCTAGATTGACGTGGCACAACTCATTCGGGCATTAGAGCACTTGAATTGCCATTTCAGGTCAAATTGACCAAAATGCCCCTAGTCAACCCTAGGTTGACGAAAGTCAAAATCAATCAAAATCATCTCAAAAAAATATTTTTCATGTTTCTACATCAAACCCAGTCCACTCGGTGATTTTCTTCAACTTTGACCAAGTTTGACTCGAGGTTTACTCCCAAGGGCATCAGAAACCCCAGTTTTGATCTGACTATCAAAACAGGTTGGGACTAGCTCCAATGCGAAGATTATCAAATTCTCTGTCCAATGACTATTCATGGGTCAAAAGCGGAGTTAAAAGTGTTAAGATATCCAGAAAATCATGCAAAGCGAGTCAGTATGCTTCCTGAGGCCATATCTTTTGATTCGACCATCAGATTTTCAATTTATTTAGTGTTCTAGAAACTAGACATCCATAGTTTTCCAGAGACACCAAGATCAGCTTAGGTCAAGTTCGGAAAGAGTTTCAAATATGCGACAAAATTTGAACCAAGAAAATGCCAAAATTGCTGATGTTAATAGGCTAGCCGACGACCCTACAAGGTGCACTGGATGCTAAAGAGTCACTTTTTAACTAGAAAAGCTTCCAGACCCCTCATTTTGAAAAAAAAAAAATAGAAGAAGAAGAAGAAAAAGAAGAAGAAGAAGAGTTTTGGGCAATTTCCCTAGGCAGATTCTCTCTCTCCTCTCTCTAATTTCTCTCCCAAACACATCCAAACACGTCCAAACAAATCCAAACACCTTTAAACACCTTAGATTCTCATATTTTCTCTACAATTATCAAAGTAGTGTTCTTACACCCAATCTTCCTCTCCTTGATATCATACCTTGGATTTGAGGTTCAGGGGTGTGGATGTAGCTTTTTAGCTATAATCCACACCCTTTTCTTTTTATAGATTTTCCTATATTTATCTTGCTTCATAAAATGTTTTATTGCTTTTCCTAGCATTTTATGAGTAAGTGATTGTCTGTAAAGAGTTGTCTAGAAAATCTATAAAATAAAATAAAAAATTAGATTTGACTTCCTTTTCTTCTTTATTTGTTCATACAGTATCTCTTGCCATTCAAAAACTACCTGATCTCTTATCTTCATCAAATTGAAAAAAAAAAAAAAAAAAAAAAATGGATACAGATTCAGTTTACATCCTCCTCTTGCTTCTTTTATTTTTATTTTTCTCTCATCTTGAACAGAAAATATCTCCACAGCCTTTCAACAAACTCAAATTCACTACAGACTTTCAATGCACAATAGTCAATCCACCATTTCTATCCTCAAATCTCCTGAAAGTTACCTAAAAAAAGAAAATACACACACACACACATACACACGAAGAGGCTAATCTTGCTATGTTACTCAAAGCAATAACCATTTTCACATTTTGTTAAGAAGGTAAAATATTATTTTCATCCCTACATTTTCACTCCATTCCCACTTTGGTCCCTGCTTTTTTTTTACCACTTTTAGTCCCCAAAATAAAATAAAAAAACCATTCTGTTTTGGTCCCTATTGTCATCTCACTAATGGAAAATAGCCTACGTGGCAAACGGAGTCCATATTGGCACACAAAATGCTAACATGGCTATTAAAATAATAATAACAAATTTTATTTCACATTTAAAATTACCACATCATCATATAAAATTTTTTAAAAATAATTTATCAATTTTAACTAAATAAAAAAAATTAAAAACAAAAAATCGCATGAATTAAGATCTGAGTGGATTTTGAACCTAAAAATTTTAAAACCAAAAAATTATCAATTTTTTTTTTCTCTTTTTTGGGAAGAATACGAAGAACTCAAAACAAAAATGAATTCATGTTTTTGAAGCTCTGATAGCCCCAAATGGAAAAAATAAACAAAACAAATATTATGTTGAAGAGCCCCACACTCTCTCACCCGATTCAAACACAAACCAAATTTAAAGCCCCCTCTCTCTTTCTCTCTTCATAGCTCCTCTCTCTCTCTTTAGATCAAGACCCAATCGTCACCTTCACGGCCATGGTTTTCAAATCTCGTCTTTTCTTATCTCAAGCTCTCTTCTCACACAAACCCTCGGCTCTGTCTGTCTCTCTCTCTCTCTCTCTTCTCTCTCTCTCTCTAGATCAATCTAAACCCTTGGCCACTATTGTATGGTGTTTGGATTTGAAACCCATAAACCAAACCCAGAAAGGACCCACTACCATTCGTGGTTGTGGTGGTCAACGGTGAAGGATTAAAGCTTGAGGAGCTTTAGTCTGGGTTCCTCACAGTGAAACAAAAGTAAAAGACCGGATGGTTGTGATTGGTTTGAAGATCAGTGAAGGATTAAAGCTTGTGGGTGTGGATGTGGTGGGTTTGGAGATTTTGGATCATTGGTTTGAGTTGAGTTTTGGATCGTTGGGTTTCAGATCACGGATTGTTGTGATTTTGTGTTTCGATTGTTGGGTTGTTGCTAAAGATGGATTGATGGGTTTGTGTTTGTGTTTGTTTTCTTGCTGATTTTTGGGTTTTTTTTTTTTTTTTTTTTTTTTTTGTTTTTGTGTGTGTGTGTGTGTGTTTGGTTGACAAGAGAGATCTAATGTTGGGTTTGTGTTTGAATTCTTATTGGAGACCGGTTTGTGTTTTTGTGTTAGTTGACAAGAGAGTTTTGTTGTTGGGTTTGTGTTTATGTTCTTGTTGGAGATCGGTTTGTGTTTTTGTGTTTGGTTGACAAGAAATGGTAAGAAAATGCTAGAAAATCTGGGCATGTGTTTTTATATTTAAAATTTGGGTTTGTGGCCTTTAGTGTTCTTGTTGAAGATGAAGATAGATCTAAATTGATGAATTTTTTGGATTTTTATTTTGTTTTTTCTTTTTTATTTTGTTAAAATTGATAAATCAATGTTTTTTTAATTGGTTGTTGATGTGGCATTTTTAATATTATTTTAATAGCTACGTTAGCATTTCATGTGCCAACATGGACTCTATTTGCCATATAGGCTATTTTCCGTTAGTGAGACAACGTTAGGGACCAAAACGGAACGATTTTTTATTTTGGAGACTAAAAGCGGTAAAAAAAAAATGTAAGGACCAAAGTGGAAATAGGGTGAAAATGTAGGGACGAAAATAGTATTTTCGTCTTTTTAAGAGTGGTGACTAGCGAGGAGGAGGCAACCACCCAAAACAGAGTTACAAAGTATTTTTCTCAAATATTTCTTTCTATTAATGTCATTTTCTAATGAGATAATTAAAAATAAAATGCTCATTGGGCTTCAATTTTTTTTTTTTTTACAGAAGGAGCATTACCAATGCTTGAGTTTCAGTTCATCGAACTTTCATACGTACATTGCTTCTACTGGCGCCAAAGGATAGGCGGAGGCCAATGCTATTCCTCACAGTAATGATTAATGGGCAATGGGAATGGGTGTATAAGTTTTGTTTCTGATTGATGGGCGTGGATTGATTGAGGGGTGTATAAGTTTTGTTTCTGAGGGATGGGCACGGATTGATTGTGGAATCGCAATTCAATGGCAATCACCAATTTCATTCTTTGTTTCTATAGACTTCTAGGACTCTCTTATCCCATCGACAAGATGGGTTTATTTTATTTTATTTTTCCTTTGATTTTATAAATAATGTATGTCTCAAGATGGGTTTATTGATCTGTGGGGAATTTTTTATTGTTGTGCATAAGATGTAATATGTAAGTTGTTAATTTACTTATCGAAATTGTTTGTATTTTGTCTTTATCAAAATTTGTATATATTTTGTCTATTTACGCTGAGAGAAATATACTAGCTAAAAAAAAAATCCTATGATCAATTAGTTCAATTTCCACTCTCTTTTGTAGGCTTTCGTTACTTTTCATAGATCTTTTTTTTATTTTAATTGCTTTGTTGTATTCATTTAGACAAAATTTTTAACTACTTTGCTTCCAGAATTTTGTTTTCCCTTTATTCTTATACTTTGGATTAGATTGATTACTCAAAATCATTTCAATTTCTTAATTCAATGTTTGTTGGGGTAGTTTTTTGCGCGTTGTCACGTGTCTCCTGCTGGAAATGTGACTTTGCTAAGTCTGGATTTGTTTTAGGGAGTTCAACCCGAAACTTGACATCGGGCCGCATAGACCAATGGCTTCCAGTGTATTTTTAAACCTACAAAATAGATGAAGTCTAAAGTCTTAGAATCATGATAATGGTTGAAAAAATAAATGATATACTTAGCATGATAGCTTTGATTAGATGGTGAGTTGATATGTTATTATTATGTATATTAAGTGATGTCCAATGTTAGAAAATAATTAATTAGGTGTCAAATGTCCAACAATGGGATGAGTCCAATTGTCCATGTCTAGTTATGATTCATGGTTCATGTTCAACATAATAAGGTATGTCCGGCAATGGTCCATGAACTAATAAGGTATACAACCAACAATGGTTTATGTCCAAGTAATATGTGTCCATTGGTGGTATATGTTTGAATAATATGTACAACTATGGTAGATCAATTTATTAATATATATGTTCATTAATGAAGTACTAGTGTGATCATGTTTATTAAATAGTGAGATGATATTAAAGTAACTTGCATCCAACGGTAAGATAATAATGAGTTAACATATACTTAATAATGTAACTTCAAAGATGGAGAAAAGTATTGACTTATCTTTTATGTTTCTGACTCCAGCTATATAGCAGCACTTCATTCTTTATATGATTTGTGGCTCGGGTTGTATGGCGTTAATGAGTTGATAACCTTCATATTTTGTAGCTCCAGCCGTATAACATTAGTGGACTTAACATTTCAACAACATTGGAAAATAAGTCCAGCGGCATAATAACATTAATTGAGTGGTATAATGATAATGAATAAAATATACTTAATAATATAAATTTGAAGACAAAAATATAATGACTTATCTTCATATTTCAGCTCCAGCTGTATCACATCAACAGACTTAACATTTCAACAACATGATGAAGTGAATCCTTTAATGGTGACTTCATGTTTGAAGGGAAAAATGGATGCAACTAGAGGGAGAGAAAGAGCATGTCCAGCCGTTTGCATCGGTTGGTTAAGTTTGTCCCCTTAATCATGCTCTTTCCTGATCTGTAATGCTCTTTTAGTTTTTAGTCAAGTATGAGTGCTATTGTCTTTCATAAGAAGGGCTTTTAATTTCACAAGTTTGTGCCTTTCACAAGAATAGCTTTAAGTATTAGAAATGTACATCTTCAATGAGAATGACTTTAATATGAAGTCTTTGTGCCTTTTAAGAGAAAGGCCTTAGTATTGATGTTCATATCTCTTCCATGAGAAAGGGCTTTTGTAATATTCTCTTGGAAGAATGTTTGATATGTTTTAGGATATGTGGAGATGGTAAGAAGTGTATATATTTTGTGAGATATGGTGTTTGTAATATGTATAGGAATTATATGTAGATATTTTGTTGGACATGAATCTTGTATATGCATACTTTGTGAGACATGGAATTTAAAGATGTATGAGAAGTATGTATGGGTATTTTGTGGGGGATGTGTTTGTAAAATATATGGAATTATGAGATAGATAATATGAAGGTTAAATGTAGTAAAGGTTGTTGCTGGGGTTGTTTTTTGTATTATGACATTGGTTATGTTGCTTTATAAGAAAAAATGTATTGTAAGAGAAATAGAGAAAGAGATGTAGATGTGTTTTTGGGCAGCAAAATGATGATACTTTAGAATAATGGAGTGTGGAAAGGATGGGTAATGGGCAATGGTGTTATAATATGTGTGTGGTGTTGTTATCTATGAAGAGAGATTTTGTAAGAAAGATGGAGAAGTATGAGAATGTGTATGTGGTAGCCAAATGAAGTTTCAGAATAAGGGGTGTGAGAGGGATCCCCCATGATTTGTGACTTGGTCCTCTTTATATAGAGCCAAGCATGTAACTAGATTAGAACTAGTTGAAGGGAAATTTAGCAAATAAGGAAAAATCTTTGACAATATAAGCGGTCTCATTAGTGGGATTTTGTTTTTTAGCCAAAAGAAGGAAGTTAGAGACTTTAATGGTGTTGAAGTTGCTGCTACAGCTGTCAATCATAGCTGTGAGCTGTCAAATGATGTCATCTGAATGAGATCTTTTGCTTGAAGGGAAAATATCTGGCATTACATTCATGGTTTGGCTAAAAATAGCAATATAATCTTTATGAGATTCTTCTATTTCTGGTACCATAGCTGGAGCCACTACAGAATGTGCAGGAGCTATGGCAGCTTCTGTAGAAGCCGTTTTTGCAGAAGCTGTTTTTGCTTCTGCTGGAGCTATTTGTAGCTTCTGCTGGAGCTACTGTTGGTATTTTCAGCTAAGTTTTCTCTTTTGAAAAATTATATGCTTAGTCCATATATAATGTTGGTAAGTAATAGACTAGTTGGTTGATATTTGATGAAGTTTTAGAGTTGTAATTATGGTTTTTTTTTTTTTTTTGGTATTTTAACCAAATCTTGGGGAGTAAGATAAGCATTTAATGCTAGATATGAGATATTAATATATATTTAGCCATGTGCTTGGATTTCATATAGTTTATATGAAATGCTATAATTACATTTTTAAACTTATAATATATGATGAACATTAATTTTTATATAAAGAGCATGGGGAGTTTTATCATTTTAAGTATTATGCGATATGAGAGGTTTATTAAATGTTACCTATTGCACACTAACCCGTTAGAGTTCAGGAAATTGGGGAAGACATGCTAAGCAACGTGCTTTCCTTTATCAACTTTAAACTACTGAAACTTTACTGAACATACTTCTTAGCCCTCCAAACCATAACTCCCAAAATTCCCCTGATGAGACTCATTAGCTTGAATCATGAGCCAAAAAATGAGATGATGTGCTATGAGCTTGAACCATGGGCTTTGATGCATTTTTGTGTAAATATGGGCTTTTTTGGGCTTTAAAAGAGATTTTTCCAAAATCCATGATAGTGTTGACGTGGTGCGAGTTGAAAATGAAATGAAGCCATGTAGTGTGAAAAATTTGTCCTCAACTATGTTTGAGAAGTTGCTATCTTTTTAAGATGGTAAAAATTGGGGAATCAGTTTTGTCATTTTTTAATGCGACTTCTGAATTTTTGATTTGGGGGTTACTATGTTTTTAACAAAGTCCTAATTTTCTATTTTGAAATACAAGAGAACAATTTCGAAGAAAATTTGTTCGATCATGCTAAGTTTCACACATGAATTTCTAAAATTTGAAGCGTTTTAAGTTTTAACTCAACGGCTCACTTCCAATTTTTGTATTAACTTGGTTATCCAAAATATGAGAATGTTTCAAAGGTTTCCAATTATGAATTTAAATGGTTATCTAAAACCCTGTAGTTTAAAGAATGTGCAAATGTTGGTATGACCCAAAATAATTTCTATTGTTACTAATATTTCATTATGGGTGATATTTTTAGTACTATGCCTTAGTTCTGTGATACACATTTTAAGAATATTTTTTTAAAGATTAGTGATAATTTTTCATTTATTCTAATTTGAGATTTACACATTTGTCCAATAATATTATGCATTCGAATTACTAATAAATCTAAGAATGTCATAAGGGATTTAGATAATTATTTAAATTCATACTAGCCTCTGAATACGTGCTCACACTCGTGCTCAGAGGCTCATTTATTTTTATTTTTTTAAATTAATAATTTGTATTAATTATAATTAAGAATTGCTACATTTTTTAATTACAAAAATACCTATAGGTGTGATAAGATTTATATGAAAAAAAATTCTTAATTCCCAATATGGTGTTTACAATTACAATCCAACCACGTCCACAATTGAATTCTCCCTCCAAAATCACATTCTCATTCCCTCCAAAAACATTTTCAAAACAAGCTCTCATTCACAATTCACAACCCTCCAAAATCGAAATTCAAACAAAACCTTGAACCACTATTTATGTCAACTCCTCAAACGCAAGACACTCAAACTCACCAATCATTCGTTCACTGCCTTGAAATTCAAATTCCCATATTTCTCTTTTTCAAATCAAGAAGCCTATCTCTCTCTCACCACTTCCATGGCCTCCTTCAAGCCCTCAATTCCCATTACCAGTGACCGCTCTGCCCGGCCTTCTGGCGAGGTCCACGTCATTGTGGGCCCCATGTTTGCTGGCAAAACCACCGCCCTTCTCCGCCGGATCAAGTCTGAGGGCAACAATGGGAGGCATGTATATTAGGCAATTGGGGTTTTGTGATTTTGCTCGAATTTTTACTTTTTCTGATGTTTGAGTATAGTTTTTAGCCTTGGCATAATAATGGGTTTTTGTCAAAATTTTATGTTGGCATGATGATTAGAATGAAGTTTTGTTATTTCGGTCTAAGTCAGGGCTTGATTCACTTGTTTTGACCCTCCTTTGAGCAGAGTCAGAGTATTTAAGCTTGGACTAATAATTGGTTTTTGTCAAAATTCGAGATTTGCATGGCTAGAATGTGATTTTAGCTGAATTGTCTTGGTTCATGGTTATTTATTTATTCAAGTTATATATAAAATGTAAAAATTGAGGCTTTCGAGAAGTGAATTGGCCTAATTTATTTATATAGTTTTAATTTAATTAATTAATTAATTTTTGGGGATTATGAATTGTTTGTAGGAATATAGCAATGATAAAATCAAGTAAGGATACAAGATATGCGAAAGATTCGGTTGTGACACATGATGGGATGAAATTTCCATGTTGGGCATTGCCAGATCTGTCATCGTTTAGACAGAAATTTGGGGTTGAAGATTATGAAAAGGTAATCTTAGAGTTGAAAAGTGTGAATGTTTACTGGGTTTTACTGTTTGTTTTTTTAGTTATAATAGGGTGTTGACGTGTTGTTTGTTTTGTTTTAAAAATCCATTTTATTAGGGGATTTGAATGAAATTAAATTGCCATCAGATATTGGTGGTTAGGTTGGTATTAACATACGAAGTTTTCAAGGCCAATTCACACCAGTTTCGTTTCCCTTTTACTAACTATGGTGCGGTAATTCCCCTTTTGCCCCTCTTAGTTTGATGCTCAGCCTAAATTGAGTACATTGGATGAATAATGTATTCCATTGCTTTCAAGTAAGATTGGTGACATTAGATATAATGATAAAAAATAATAATAATGATGGGGTGTGATAAATAGTTAAAGTTTTAGATGTTCAGACTATGTGGTAGCTCACTGAAATGATCACAACTTTGCCTTTGAGATAATTTCTCTATAATCCTTAAATACTATTATGTAAATCCAGAAAATATGAATATTTTTCCACTCCTATAACTTCATTTTAGTCCCTACCAAACCATGTCATCTCTTTGATGCCGAGGAGGAAGAGAAAAAGAGGGATGAAGCTTTAATGGTGCAAGTAGTATCATGTATCCTGTGGGTGATATCTGGTTTATTCACATATAGGAGGATTGAGGCAGTGTATGGTGAGGATGGTTGATGGGATTCAAGATTGATGATGTATTATGTTTGTGATTTGTAGGTTTTGAGTGTTTCTACTTTAAACTTTAAACTAGTGCTTTAAGTGTTAATAATCTGACATGTATAGTTTCATCCAACTGTATTCACCTTATGTTGACAGCTAGATGTAATTGGTATTGATGAAGCTCAATTTTTTGAGGATCTTTATGAGTTTTGCTGCAAAGCTGCTGACCAAGATGGGAAAACTGTAATTGTTGCAGGCCTGGATGGTGATTACTTGAGGTGCTTGTCGAAACTAATTTTCAGTTTTTCCTATGTGATTATGTATTGTGTAGAAATTTGTTGTAGAGCTTATGGCCCAGTACTGGTTTTTATTGTTTGCTTTGGTTGATCATTGTTGCATCCCATTTGATGTTCACATTACTCTATTGGCAGAAAGAGCTTTGGCTCAGNAAGGTAGTAATCATAACAGCAAATGTTAGGGAAACTATATATATTATATATATATATGGTAATGAATGTTCTTAGAGTATTGGCTAATAATCCATTTAAAGAAAGTTTTTAAAGGAAAAGAAAAAAAAAACATTTAATATTTTGACTGCTTTTTTCATTTTTCATAAAAATGGTGTCAAAACTTTCTTAAAATGGATTGTTAGCCAATGATCTAAGGGCATTCGTTAGCATGACCTTTTATAATATATAATATATGTATATATCGTAATTAAAGTAACATCACTTTTAAATGAGTTCACTTTTAATACTACTTTTATTATGCACTAATTATAACATATCATCTTATGGTAGTTATGAAAAAATTTATGTCATTAGAGTTAACATGAATATTTTGAACATGATATATACCCAAAAACAACATATAACATATTCAATCAAAAACAAGTTCAGTGGCTTTTTTTTTTTTTTTATACAATGGTGGCATTATTTTTTTGGAATGTGTTTTTATAATTTGAAAACATGATTTTAAGTCACATTTTTAGTTATAAATCACAGTAGTATGTAAAACACATTTTTGCATTTTACAATTTGTAAAGGTGATAAGTTATGATAAAAACAACATCACATTTACATAAATTTAGTATAAATCATATACACACACATATATATATATATATATCATGCACTAACTAATCACATGAATTCAGTATAAATATATATATATATATATATATATCATGAACTAATCACATGTTATCTCAACAATTATGTGTCTAATGATGCTTTTTATAGAATTAGAAAAGTTAGCAATAATATAGGGTTTGGTGGCGATCTCAAGGAAAAAGGAAAGAAAGAAGAATGAAAGATGGAATTATGAATAAAGTATGATAAAGGTGAAGATGAAGTGCGGATGAAGTTTTGTAGCATATGGTAACAGCCAAGACGGCACGTCTTCTTAAAATTTGGGTTCTTTGAAAAGAGAGTTTTGCTTGCTTTCTCCCAACAACAATTCTCAATCCCAATGATCACTTTTCTTTGTTTTGGAAAAACATAAATAATACTATTACACTAATTTTTACTTTTTACTTTTTTTTAAAAAATTTTAAATTTTTTAAATTTTTATGCAGTAGTATTTATATATGGGTTATGTATGCACACATGCAGGCATATAGTTGAAAACTGTTTTGGCCTTTGGGTTTCATTGATTAAGTACATTAAGTACGTATCTGCATTTATTCATGGTGGTTTATATTCTATACAAAATTATAATAAACCAAGTGGGCCTTGGCAAATCTCTCACGTATTAGAATAACTCACCTTAGATCTTTAGAACTCAAGCATTACACAATACATTCCTTCAAAGCTGCATTTATATATATATACATATTAAACAGTAAAAGGATCCATACTTTGATCTCAATCAATTATTATTATTTAATACTGCATCAATTCGAGCGGATCCTAAAGTAGGAAGCAATTTGGCACCCATTGATTTTAGAACTCCAAAAGCTATTTAGGCAGCTTCCCCGATGAATTAGATGCTCATGTCATTTTGAGAAATTACACTGCCTCTCTTACATTTTTAACCTTGATGTAAATCTATTTTTTTTATTATAAATAATTACGATAGGATTTTTTTTAAAGAAAAACTTATGACATTAGTTTTATGATTATAATCCTTATCATCAGGTTAAGATATCAATTAATTTTTTATGTAGGCAAGATTTGAATTCAAGTTCCTTGTCTAAGAGCATCCATAGTGGTGGTGCTAAATAGCTATATTGCTATTTTTAGCATCATCAAATACCAAAATGTGCCCTACAATGGTAGAGCCAAATTCATATTTTTTTGGCTCTATAGCTATAGTGCACAACTACTTTTGGCTATGCACTGTAGCCGAAAGGTTAAAAAAAAAAAAAAAAACCTATTTTATTCATGTGTTCACACTGGTTTAAATATCTTATTCATTTCTTTTCTCTCTTTTTTTTCCCTTATTTTTTTCTTTTCCTTTTTAGATCATCTCGTGCTCTCCCTCCCCATTTTCTTCTCCATTTTGGCTGTTGCAGTGGGTTTTGTGGATTTTGACTATGAGTTTCGTTATGTGATATCCCAATTTAATTGATTGTGTGATGTATGTCGGTGTGTGATGAGTCCCATATCGGGTATTTACTGAGTAGATTTGAGCTTTATTAACAACTACAAGAAGTCTCAGTTGTGACTAGTCCTTTTGAGATATAGCGCAAATGTGACTAACGTTTTTCCTTAGGTCATTACATATGGTATTAGAGCTGGTCCAGTAACGCCATGGCGGCTCGGAGACACTACCCCACAAAGTGGGCCTTAACGAGAACGTTAGGGATTTAAGTGGGGGAGATTGTGATGCCTACATGGTAAATACCCGATGTAAATACCCAGTAAATACCTAGCTCAACCCAGTAAATACCCAATGGGGGACTCATCACAAACTGACACACATCACACAATCAATTAAATTGGGAATCACAATCTCCCCCACTTAAATCCCTAACGTTCTTGTTAAAACTCACTTTGTGGGGTAATGTCTCTAAGCCCACACAGGATTACCGGGCTGGCTCTGATACCATATATAACAACTCAAGAAAAAACGTTAGCCACATCTGCGCTATACCTCAAAAAGACTAGTCACAACTAAGGCTCCTTGTAGTTGTTAATAAAACCTAATTCAACCCAGTAAATACTTGATGTAGGACTCATCACACACCCAAACATATCACACAATCAATTAAATTGAGGCATTACAATCTCCCCTACTTAAATCCTTAACGTCCTTGTTAGGGCCTACTTTGTGGGGTAGTGTCTCCGAGCCCACACGGGGTTACTAGGCCGGCTCTCATACCATATGTAATGACCTAAGAAAAAGCGCTAGCCACATCTGCGCTAGCCACATCTGCGCTATACCTCAAAAGGACTAGTCACAATTGAGGCTCCTTGTAGTTGCTAATAAAGTCCAGATTTACCCAGTAAATACCCGATGTGGGAATCATCACATAATAAATCAAATTGGGATATCACAATCTCCCCCACTTAAATCCCTAACGACCTCGTTTGGGCCCACTTTGTGGGGTAGTGTCTCTGAGCCCACACGGGATTACCGAATCGGCTCTGATACCATATGTAACGACCCTAGGAAAAGCGCTAGCCACATTTGCGTTATACCTCAAAAGGACTAGTCACAACTGAGGCTCTTTGTAGTTGTTAATTAAGCCCAGCTCAACCCAGTAAATACCCGATGTGGGACTCATCACACACCCACGCACATCACACAATCAATCAAATTAGGCCATCACAATCTCTCCCACTTAAATCCCTAACGTCCTCGTTAAGGCCAATTTTGAGGGGTAGTGTCTTTGAGCCCACACGGGATTACCGAGCCGGCTCTAATATCATATGTAACGACCCAAGGAAAAGCGCTAGCTACATCTACGCTATACCTCAAAAGGACTAGTCACAACTGAGGCTCCTTGTAGTTGTTAATAAAACCCAACCTAATAAATACTCGATGTGAGACTCATCACACACCACACCACATCACACAATCAATCAAATTGGGGCATCACAATCTCCCCACTTAAATCTCTAACGTCCTTGTTAGGGCTTACTTTGTGGGGTAGTATCTCCGAGCCCACACGGGATTATCGAGCCGGCTTTGATACCATATGTAATGACTCAAGAAAAAGCGCTAGTCACATTTGCGCTATACTTCAAAAGGACTAGTCATAATTGAGGCTCCTTACAGTTGTTAATAAAGTCCAGTTCAACCTAGTAAATACCCGATGTGGGACTCATCACACACCCACACAAATCACACAATCAATCAAATTGGGTTATCACACGTGATTTTATGGTTGTGGTTGTGGCAGTGGGTTGTTGTTGTGGTTGTGATGGTTGGTTGTCATGACTGGTGGTTGTGGTGGTCAGTGGTGATGGGGTTGTGATTGAGGCTGTGGCTTTGTTTTTTTTTTTTTTTTTTTTTTTTGCATTGTAGTGTTTTGATTTTTATTATTTTATTGTATTGTTTATGTTATTTTATTGTGTTAAAAGCTAAAATAAATCCACTCATATTGGGTTTTTTGTAAAGTGAGAAAGTAAAATAGATAAAGTAACTTTTAGTGGAACCAAATAGCTAAAATATGGCTCCACTAATGTGGATGCTATAAGGACTAAAAAATTATGAGTTAAATTAATGAGAGCCTACAGGTCTATTTGGATATCATTTATTTGTTGAAAACTGAAAACTTAATGTTGAAAACATTATAACAAAATAATCTTTAAATGTGTGAATAGTGCTGTGAAACCTAAAAATATATGAGTACGTGCATTTTGCTGAGTTTGTTAGTCCCATAAACAGTGCCATAAAACCCCAAAAAAATTGCAAACGTAGTTGAAAATAGAATTTAAGCTATCCAAACTCACACTACAACTTTTATCTAAAAGTTATTTCAGGTTTTCGTTGTACCCTTAAATTTACATGCAAAAATAAATAAATAAATAAATAAATTCCATGCAAGGGGGCTATTCTACATGCAAATGACTAGTGCCGAAAAACATTGCTCATACATTTTGTTCATTATAGCCCACCGGAATGTTTTGGGCCTTTTAGCTCAAACATAAGATACAATGTAGCTTAACTTGCAGTTTTTTTAAAAAATTATTTTTTCGGTGTATTTTGGGTTTATACAAAGCAAAAGGCCGGGAACAAAAGTTCATGTAGCCCATTACTTTTTTTCCCTCCATAAATAAGTAAATATGTGAATTAATAGACATAATATTACATATGGATGATGAGGAAAGTATATATAGTTACTCAACCCATTACATTTCCATGACTATATCAATATGTGCCATATATAATATATTCAACTATCTAGTATTTTAATCATACAATCCTTCAAGTCATTTAAATAAAATAATTCACATACGTATTAAATAGATTATGTAATTAAAATACGTATGGATTAGACGGCCATTGAAATTTTTTTATTTATTTATTTTTTATGTGAATACCGAACTTATATTAAACTTTAAACTAAAATAGTTACATCATGGATTAAAGCTTGCTCAAGAAAGCAGATTGGACGGTCATTGGAATTTCTTTATTTATTTTTTTTATGTGAATACTAAACTTATATTAAACTTCAAACTAAAATAGTTACATCATAGATTAAAGCTTGCTCAAGAAAGCAAGGACTCCATCCAAGTTTCAAAATCAACGATGCCTAAAGCATGTTTAGCTAAAAAATGGGCTGATCTATTACCCTGTCTCTTGATGTGAGAAAAATCAACCCTGTAGCAGGACCCACAAGCCATTAAAACTCCTCTGATCACAGATTCCACAGCAGCAGGTGGATTAGAGAGTCCACGTAAAGCATTAAAAACCACCAGTGAATCTCCTTCCAACGTAAAATCATAAACACCAACCTCCCTTGCAAACTTCACACCTTCCTCCCAAGCCTTTACCTCAGCTTCTAATGGACCCAACGGAGCATTTATTTTCTTGCTTATTGCAGCCACCACCTGACCATACGAGTCACGGCTTAAAGCCCCAACTCCAACTGATTTCTGTGACGCAAAAACCGTTCCAACTGATTTCTGCGATGCAAAAACCGCTCCATCCACATTGACCTTACACCGTGAAATAGAAGGAGGGTAATTGGAATTAATATAGGTATAAAGAGATTTGGAAAAAGATTTGAATCCAAAGCTGGGACTTGACATGTTAGTATTTTTCTAGACATATGCATCAATTCACAAGGTTGGTTTTAGGGTCCAAAGTTCAAATTGGATGTATACATGTTCAATTCAATTTAGAAATAGCTAGGAATTTTACGTGTAAGAGGGTAATTGTCTTTGACCGGATTGATATCAGGTGCACTACGCCAGCAATAATATATTATTGGGCAGATTCCACGCAAGAATTACTACCTCAACCTCAACAAAGGGATTTGATATTACTTTAGCATAAAAAAGATCCTTCCAAAAGGAAATGCAGATGCAGTGCAAAGCATGTTTCAATTTGCAACTCATGTTTGCCTCATTCAGCACCTGAAAATAAGCTTTACTAACCTAATTCGGCCTTCTATGAGAAACATTATGCAGCAAGCACTAACAATTATTGGCTCTAGAGTTGCCTAGGCCTTTGTCTCAAAACAAGGCAAGACTGCGGATACAATACCCTTAAGAAAAACCAATTAGAGACATTATCTAGTATTGATTGATTACAAAAGAATCAAATTATACTGATCAACAAACAAACTAGACTAGACAGGTCTAATATTATTGCTTCAGTCTACTACTTTTGTACACAATAGGTTTTAGCGACAACATATCTAGAAGAGAAATAGATATGGATGGTTCTATGTTAATGGCTACCTCTAAGCATATCGTTCACTCAAGAAGTCATCAACCAGTTGGCTCAGTCTCTTCATCACTGACTTCAGAAAAGAAAGGGTCTTTGAGAAGATCAGAGGCTGAAGGTCTTGCCCTTGGCTGGGCTAGGCACTTCTCAATGAACGCCTTCACTTCCGGATCCATCTCCTTGTTCAAAGCTTGGGGCTTCACTCCAGTCGTTACCTTCTTGTATATCTTGGCAACGCTATCACATTCGCTGTATGGGATCTCCATTGTCACCATCTCAAGCAAGCACATGCCGAAGGAGTATATGTCAACCATCTCAGTGTAGTCTTCCTCATACAGCTCTGGTGCCATGTACTCTGGTGTCCCTAAAATTGAATGTGCTGCATGGCTCTTTCCTACAATTGCCGCAAATCCCAGATCACCGATTTTCACCTATACGGATAAATAATACTGCTTCAGGGTCACAAATTCATAAAATGTCCAAAGAAAACTAGATTCAACTGTGAATATGTTACCCGATTAAATAAGAGAATGTTTAACACCTGAACCAAGGTACACAAGGCTCTGTATGGATACAGGAAAACCAGATCCTGGAGTGGTCATTGAAAAACCAGTAATTCTTATTTTTAGCATGAAATGACATTTATTTTTTTCCTCTCTCTCTCTCTCTCTCATTTAAGATGATGTGGACCTCCTCTGTCACTCTCCAGAAAAAGGATCACAGAAGGTTAATATATAACAATCACTAGTCTTACCCAATATCCTTTTTCATCTAATCAAAGCCTAAACTACACCCTATTGGTAGCCATATCCAACCATTCATCTGGTATTCATAGCCAATCATCTAGTATTTATTAATAAGATATTTGGTGATAAAACAAACAATTGAGATACACTACCGTAAAAAATATCATGTAAGTGTAAACATCTTGCCTCCATGTGCTACATATACATTCACCATTTATGGTATCTAAATTAATTAAACAGGATAAAAACACAAGAATCCAGATAGCCAATTTAGGCTCATTAATTTTTTTTCCTATAAAAGGAAACCAATTTCTTAAGATTGAAAATGACTTAGTACCTGGCCAATGTTTCCATTGATAAAGATGTTACTGCAATTAAGATCGCGGTGAATAATACATGGCTCATGGGTATGCAGATACTCCAATCCCACAAGCACCTGCTTTGCCCACTTCTTCAAGGCCTTAATGGAAACATGGCGATGCCTCTTCCTGTAATCCCTCAAATTTCCCGATGTGCACACCTCAGTAATGAAATTCAACGTGTTACGTTCATCATCCTTCCATACACTGTAACAAACAATGATGTATTTGTTTTTCAATGTCCTCAACAGCTTAACCTCAGAGAGAAGCCGATTGATAAGCACCGGATCGTCACTGAAATTCCTCAACCTGACCTGATTCCAGGCCACCTCTATACCTTCCTCCTGATCAAAAGCCCTGTAAACCTTCTTCACAGCGCCAGCGCCTAGAAGATCATTGTACCTCCCAAACCGTCCAGTGGGATCAACCTCAGCAAACGCTTCAGTTTCACGATCAGTTGTGTTTGCGTTTTCCTCAGGCATCTTCAAAGATCAACAATTAGAAGTGTTAAAAGCTAGGAAAACAAATGGGTTTTCCTATATCTAACAAGTTTTATATTATATTTCTTTTAATTGGTAAAGTTACAAACGCACTTCTGAACCTACAATCTCACCATCCATCGACTTTCCCCTTCAAGGGGATGAGGTGTAATTTGAGCTAGAAGCGATGTATAATAAGTTTCACACAAACAATGTACTATACAACAACATAATAAATATGACTCAGAAAAATTGTACTAAATATTTGCCATATTGGGCGTATAATTTTTCAGCAACAAAATATTGAATTTTGGATACAGAAGTACAAAATCCACTATATATGCATTCTAAAATTTTGAGACATGCAAAATTCACATTAATGATTCAAACTTAATTAATACTTAGAGAAAGGCAGTACTTCAAATGAATTAATTAGCAACCATTTGCACCTAATACTCAAAAATTAGAAAGAAATGATTTAGCTATTAATTGATCAAGTAATCACAAACCTTCCTAGGGTTTCAGCTTTCAAGTACAAAATTCCCAATCCCATTCATGAAAATTATACTAATTTTTAACAACAGAAAATTTTCAAAAAAAAAAAAATCAAAAATCAAAAATCGAAAAAAAGCAATGAAGAGAGTAGTGTTTTAACAATCAGAGATACAATACTAGTATTATTATACGGAGAGAGAGAGAGAGAGAGAGAGAGAACCTTGAGAAAGGAAGAGAGAGAGAGACAGCAGAGAAGGGTGTTAGCTTAGCGTGAAGAAACGAAACACGGAAAGGAAGTGAGTTAGCTAGCTAGCTTTGAGTGAAGGAGCGGCGCTATTTATAGGTGTCGTGCCCTCGGGATCTGTCTTCTTCTACACGACGTCGTTAAAATAATACCTACTGCCATTGTCATCATCACACTATAACTATATTACTCTTGTGCATAATTAAATAAATAAATAAAAAACCCTACCCGACTCTTCCCAACTCTACTTCTTGTTTCACTACTCGAGCCAACACAATGTGAATACATGTTTGATTTTTTGCCATGCGTCAAAATTATGTATGCTCTACTGTTTCAGTGCATATTGGAGTATTGGAGTCTATCTTTGCCCTTGACCATTAACACTTATCAGTTTACCACACTCATTTTAGAATTTTATTTTATTTTACAAAATTACGTTTTAACCCTAAGTCTTGGGTGTTTTTATTTTGATAATTTATATTTGATTTTGTTTTTATATTAATTTTGTCATTCATTTCTATTTTATCTCACTATTCATTATAAAATTTTCTTCCTACAACAATGAAATTTATACATTCCATAGTATTTTAGAATTAGTATTTCATAAAATAATTAAATATGAAAGAAATTTTTTGGGGGAGGGGGAGAAATATGAAGCAAATGGGTGATTATATATGAATGTTTTTTGAGAACATCACATTAAATTTCATTTATAAATGTGAAGTTTATTTACATACAAACTATCATATAAAACCCATTATATTAATTTCATTTATATCTTTGTAGTTTTTCCCACTTTCTAAAAACTATTTTTAAATGAAATCCTCTACTTATATACATATATATATGTATATATATATATATATCATTAAATAAAATAATATTTCATTATTTTGGGGTTATAGTACATTGGGTCCTTTCTCCAATAGGATATGTCACAAGTTCCAAATAAGTTCAAGACTCACAGACTTAGATAGTGCTTTGTAGGTTACTAAGACTTGTGACGTTTGAATCCAAGTGTCTCATCTAGTTCCTGTCTCAAGATCCCTCATAGTGTTTTCCCTCTTTTCTCCTTTTTTCAAATTCAAAGAAGTTTTTCAAATGATCTTTTTGCTTTGATTCCTTATTGCTGACTGGTTTTCACTGATGGCTTCACCCCCTTTTATAGTATATTCCTAAGGTTTTTGGTGTACCACTAATTCCATTCATTTGCTGTCTTGGGTACCCGAACCAATGTTGTGTCAGCAATATTGGTGGCTGGTCCGTTTCTTATTTTCTCACTATGTTCCCCTTTTGAGGTTTCCCCCCCAAAAATTTCCCAGCTGACCTTCCTCTTTTGGGAGGATCTAAGAGATAACTTTCAATCTTCTCTTCCTAAAGCTTCTAGATGCTCATTTTCAACCCACCTTTATGGCTGCTTCACCTTTTGTCATTTTCTCTAAATGGGCAAATTCCTCTCTGTCAGGTTGAAAGATTCCCAGCCACCTTCCTTCATGGTCCACCTTCTGCGTTCCCCGAGATACCAGGCTCCTTTTTATGAAGTGTTGATTCCTAAGTCATCAGCCTTTTTTTATTCCATGGCCAACTGATGGGACATGCTGATCTTCGTCCCTTCTGTCCATGAGCATGCTCCCTTGAGCTGTTCCAATTCCAGCTAATCCTTTTCTGCATTTCCCTAAGATTCAAGGTTTTTGGGAGTCCTAGGGTATCCTGGTCCAATCCCTTTCTAGTCTCCACAGGAAATTTTCCTCACAAAGGTTGGGCTGAGCTTCCCTTTTCCTTTTCTTTTCTTTTCTAAGATCCAAATCTTTCCTATTCATGGGTAAAGGCCTCCTCTTGCTCATTTTAAGTGGGCCTTGGTTGGCAAATTGGGACTTGCCTTTCTTTGGGGGCCTCTTTAGGTTTTAGATTTCAATATTTACGATGTTTTGGGCCTTAACACAATACTTGTGATATTTTGGACCTCAACATTTAGCTCCCTGAGCTCGTGGGTTGCCTGCAGCCCACGCATAAACAAACAAGATTTTGGCCTCCCAAAGTTTTGTGGTTGGTACTTTTATTTCCTTCAGGGTCCTTTTTCCTTTTTATTCTATGATCCTGGCCCTTCACGTTGTCCTCTGGTATCTTGATTCCACGTTCCCACTTCTTTTGTAACTTCCCCTCTTTTCCAGGAACGTGGCAATTGAAGATTAAGTGTCTGGGTAAACCTCTTCCCCTTTTTTTATGTTTCCCATAACCCCCATTAATAACTGACAAATAACCTTCCTATAAAACTGAATTTTGGCAATTGGCATATTTTTCTATGTTTTGTCTTCTTCAACTATTTCTTCATGCCATTATTGCCATCACCTCAATCCTTTCTTCCAAGCACTTTTCACTTTTTCAAAAAAATCTTTCCCAGTGCACTTTTTCCCTTTTGCTTCCTCCTTCTGTCATCTTCTTCTGCTTCCAGCCCTTTTCTGTTTTTTTTGTTACATTATTCTTTAATGGCTTTCTCCTCTTCTTCATAAAAAAAGAAGGAGCGTTCACATACTCCTTCTGAAGGTAAGGGCTCCTCAGCAGGGTCAGTGCAAGGTGAGGTGTAGGAAGTCTCAGATTGCCAAACCTTTCCCTTACAAGACCCCTGGTATACTCCCAGTTTGTTCTTACCCTAGGTTTCTCACAGTGAGACTCTTCCTTCTCCACATACTTGGGTGTTTTTTGGTCAGCCCTAGTTTGCCAGTTCTGCCCACGGTCCAGACCCAAAGGAAATCCTGGACCTTTAAATCAGGCCAAGATCCCAAGTGGTGGTCCCTATCTTCTTTGATTTCGTTCTAGGGAAGATCATAGGTTGGTTCAGTTGGGTGGATGAGAAGCTATCTAATGGGGGCTTTGCCAATTTTTTTGGAGCGCGCTGGGGTCTTGAAGTTAGTGGCAATTTCTAGGAACTTGGAAGGCTTTAAGGATGCCAAAGGTTTGAGACATCTGGTGCGCCATTGGTCTCCCTCTCTTCATACATTTTTCTTTTCTATTGGCGAACTCACCATTACTTTGGAGGACGTGGTTAATAATTTCCTCCCTGTGTTCGGTGATGAGAATCCCTTCGACATTCAGCTCTCCTTTGATGATCTTAAGGTTAGGAGCGACTCTTCAAACATTTTGATGTGCGTACCACTTCTTCCAGAGCTAAACAAGCCAAGATGGGTAAATGGGTAGCGACCCTTTCTCAAGAAAAGGACAAAACTGTTGTTGAGGTCCAAAATATCACAATATTATATCAAAACCCAAAACAATACAAAAAATTGAACTCTAAGAGCCATTTGGGCTTTCAAGGAAAGGGCAAGGCCCAAATTTATTAAAAGTCAATAGGAAGGGGCCCAAGCCCATGAATGGGCAAGATTTGTGCCTTACAAAATAAAGAAAAAAGAAGCTTAGCCCAGTCCTTAAGGGAGAAAATCGCTAGGAACTAGAGAGGAAACCAAACCAGGATACCAAGGGATTCCCAAAAGCCTAGGATCCTTGAGATATGCGGAAGGGCTAGGTTGGGATTGAGATAGCTCAAGGGAGCATGCCCAGGAACATAAAGAACGAGAAAAGATATGTCCCATCAGCCACCCAATGATGCAGAAAAGGGGTAGAAGACTTAGGAACCAGCAACTCATGAAAAAGGGACTAGTACCTCGAGGAACCCAGGGAGATGGACCATGAAAGAAGGTGGCTGGGGATCTTTCAACCTGATATAAGGGAATCTGCCCATTTAGAGAAAATGACAAAAGGTAAAGTAGCCAAAAAAGTGGGTTTGAAAAGTGGTATCTAGAAGTTTTGGGAAAAGAACATTAGAAGTCAGCCTCATAGGACCTTCAAGAATAGGAAAATCAGTTACCAAGCTTTTGGAGAAGGAACCTTGAAAGAGGAAAATAGTGAGAAAATAAGGAAGGGACCAGCTACCAATGTTGCTAACACAACATTAGGCTGGCTATGAATCAAGTCCACATTCTTCCCTTTAGCTATCAAGTTAGCCCGGGGTACCCAATATCCTCTAGCTCCCATGTTCTTAAGTCATGTTTATTCCTAGTTAGACCTTGTTGAGGTTCAAAAAATCATAATATAAGGCCCAAAGATTTGAAGCCCAAGATCCATGAAAGAGCAGGTTTTAGAGCCCATAAAACAAAGGCCCAGCCTGCCAAGTTCAGAAGACAAAAAAAAAAAAAAAAAAAAGGAGGAAGAAAGAAATTGGGCCGGGATCCTAGAGACCGCCAAGAGCCAGGGATCCTTGGATGCGCAACACAGCCAGAGTGGGATTGAGACAGCTCGAAAAGGGAGAATAAAAAAGCACAGGAAACGAAAGATAGATACGTCCTCCTCAAGTGCTCAATGATGCAGCAAAAAAAAAAAAAAAAAACCAGAGGGTNGTGGTTCTTTTATTATTATTATAATATTTTTTTGACAGTACTCAGGCCCAAGTAGAAATAGGGATCTTAGGCCTTATGCTTGTGGTTTAATGGACTGGGTTTGGTTCACTGCAGCTGTTTTGGGCTGATTATGAACCAAGTTGCACACAAAACATGATTCCTACAACATATACACATTTATACATACAGTATATATGTATTGTATGGTAAGGAATGAATAAAAGGATAAATAAGACGTCAGGGATCCTCAGAATGATAAATAATATTTCATTATTTTGGGGGTTATAGTACATTGGGTCCTTTCTCCACTAGGATATGTCACAAGTTCCAAATAAGTTCAAGACTCACAGACTTAGATAGTGCTTTGTAGGTTACTAAGACTTGTGACGTTTGAATCCAAGTGTCTCATCTAGTTCCTGTCTCAAGATCCCTCATAGTGTTTTCCCTCTTTTCTCCTTTTTTCAAATTCAAAGAAGTTTTTCAAATGATCTTTTTGCTTTGATTCCTTATTGCTGACTGGTTTTCACTGATGGCTTCACCCCCTTTTATAGTATATTCCTAAGGTTTTTGGTGTACCACTAATTCCATTCATTTGCTGTCTTGGGTACCCGAACCAATGTTGTGTCAGCAATATTGGTGGCTGGTCCGTTTCTTATTTTCTCACTATGTTCCCCTTTTGAGGTTTCCCCCCCAAAAATTTCCCAGCTGACCTTCCTCTTTTGGGAGGATCTAAGAGATAACTTTCAATCTTCTCTTCCTAAAGCTTCTAGATGCTCATTTTCAAACCCACCTTTATGGCTGCTTCACCTTTTGTCATTTTCTCTAAATGGGCAAATTCCTCTCTGTCAGGTTGAAAGATTCCCAGCCACCTTCCTTCATGGTCCACCTTCTGCGTTCCCCGAGATACCAGGCTCCTTTTTATGAAGTGTTGATTCCTAAGTCATCAGCCTTTTTTTATTCCATGGCCAACTGATGGGACATGCTGATCTTCGTCCCTTCTGTCCATGAGCATGCTCCCTTGAGCTGTTCCAATTCCAGCTAATCCTTTTCTGCATTTCCCTAAGATTCAAGGTTTTTGGGAGTCCTAGGGTATCCTGGTCCAATCCCTTTCTAGTCTCCACAGGAAATTTTCCTCACAAAGGTTGGGCTGAGCTTCCCTTTTCCTTTTCTTTTCTTTTCTAAGATCCAAATCTTTCCTATTCATGGGTAAAGGCCTCCTCTTGCTCATTTTAAGTGGGCCTTGGTTGGCAAATTGGGACTTGCCTTTCTTTGGGGGCCTCTTTAGGTTTTAGATTTCAATATTTACGATGTTTTGGGCCTTAACACAATACTTGTGATATTTTGGACCTCAACATTTAGCTCCCTGAGCTCGTGGGTTGCCTGCAGCCCACGCATAAACAAACAAGATTTTGGCCTCCCAAAGTTTTGTGGTTGGTACTTTTATTTCCTTCAGGGTCCTTTTTCCTTTTTATTCTATGATCCTGGCCCTTCACGTTGTCCTCTGGTATCTTGATTCCACGTTCCCACTTCTTTTGTAACTTCCCCTCTTTTCCAGGAACGTGGCAATTGAAGATTAAGTGTCTGGGTAAACCTCTTCCCCTTTTTTTATGTTTCCCATAACCCCCATTAATAACTGACAAATAACCTTCCTATAAAACTGAATTTTGGCAATTGGCATATTTTTCTATGTTTTGTCTTCTTCAACTATTTCTTCATGCCATTATTGCCATCACCTCAATCCTTTCTTCCAAGCACTTTTCACTTTTTCAAAAAAATCTTTCCCAGTGCACTTTTTCCCTTTTGCTTCCTCCTTCTGTCATCTTCTTCTGCTTCCAGCCCTTTTCTGTTTTTTTTGTTACATTATTCTTTAATGGCTTTCTCCTCTTCTTCATAAAAAAAGAAGGAGCGTTCACATACTCCTTCTGAAGGTAAGGGCTCCTCAGCAGGGTCAGTGCAAGGTGAGGTGTAGGAAGTCTCAGATTGCCAAACCTTTCCCTTACAAGACCCCTGGTATACTCCCAGTTTGTTCTTACCCTAGGTTTCTCACAGTGAGACTCTTCCTTCTCCACATACTTGGGTGTTTTTTGGTCAGCCCTAGTTTGCCAGTTCTGCCCACGGTCCAGACCCAAAGGAAATCCTGGACCTTTAAATCAGGCCAAGATCCCAAGTGGTCCCTATCTTCTTTGATTTCGTTCTAGGGAAGATCATAGGTTGGTTCAGTTGGGTGGATGAGAAGCTATCTAATGGGGGCTTTGCCAATTTTTTTGGAGCGCGCTGGGGTCTTGAAGTTAGTGGCAATTTCTAGGAACTTGGAAGGCTTTAAGGATGCCAAAGGTTTGAGACATCTGGTGCGCCATTGGTCTCCCTCTCTTCATACATTTTTCTTTTCTATTGGCGAACTCACCATTACTTTGGAGGACGTGGTTAATAATTTCCTCCCTGTGTTCGGTGATGAGAATCCCTTCGACATTCAGCTCTCCTTTGATGATCTTAAGGTTAGGAGCGACTCTTCAAACATTTTGATGTGCGTACCACTTCTTCCAGAGCTAAACAAGCCAAGATGGGTAAATGGGTAGCGACCCTTTCTCAAGAAAAGGACAAAACTGTTGTTGAGGTCCAAAATATCACAATATTATATCAAAACCCAAAACAATACAAAAAATTGAACTCTAAGAGCCATTTGGGCTTTCAAGGAAAGGGCAAGGCCCAAATTTATTAAAAGTCAATAGGAAGGGGCCCAAGCCCATGAATGGGCAAGATTTGTGCCTTACAAAATAAAGAAAAAAGAAGCTTAGCCAGTCCTTAAGGGAAAAAAAAAAAAAAAAAAAAAAACCAGAGGGTTTGGAAAGCAGCAAATCGTGAGAAAAAGGCTGGCACTTCGGGGAACCTAGAAAGATGAAACATAAGAGGAAGTAGCAAAGAAGACCTTCAACTTGGCAGGGAAGGATTCGGCTCATTTTGGAAAAATCACAAAGGGTAAAGGCGTGGAAGCATTGAAAGAAGGGAGATTGAAGGTCGGCTACCTAGGAGCACCACCGAATGGAAAGTCAGTGAAGGACTAACATAGAGTGGCCTTTTCACATGGATTGTAAAGAAGGAATTACGAAATAAATTTCTTGGCAAAACAAACATATGACAAAAGATAATGCCTAATGGGACTGACGAGACCTCTTTCCTTGGACAACCTCAGTAAATACCTTTGTCCACCTCAACATGGCATGGACGAAGGCAGGCAAGTCATTAATAAGAGGATTCAATAGCTCGGATAGTTACCAGCTATTAGATCGTTGGAGCCTCATCAAAACTTACATTAATAAGCCCTAAGGCATTACAGGAATAGCACTAAAACCACAATTAAGGCCCTAATGGCTAGAAACTATGAAGCTATATATACACACTCATTAGAGGCAAAGGAGGTACATAATTTTTCACCCTAATATACTCTTATACAGATATCTCTGATATACAGAACTTTCTTATTTCTCATACAAAACTTCTATACGCTAACTTTAGCATCAGAGACATTATGGCAGGCACTACACCGATGCCACCTTAGGAGAGCCTTTGTTTTGCATTTGCAGTGGTTGTGACAAGGATTCAACTCCATTTGGACGAACCTACAGGATTGACAATTTACACATCATCAATGCCCAATAACATAAAGGGTGATGAAACACTTAGCGGAATGAAGGGTGACAAAAAGGGGTCCCTGGTGTACCCAAAGTCTTCATGCATAGTACTACTTTAGCCATTTTTCATTTATAGGATCTACTAGGAAGGTCCCATCCACCTTTGCAAAGTAATAATACCTGCTGTCGTGGGATTCTCTGATAAGGTAGGGGAATTCCTACTTTGGAGCGAACTTGAAGGGTCCTGGGATATTCTTCCTTACCTGTTCTGCTGCTCTTAATACCAAATGCCCCTCTATGAAGATCCTTGGATGTACTGCTTGCCCATATGCCTTGGCCATTTTCTACTAGTACCTCTGACTCCTCCTCTTTGCCACTTCTCATTTTTCTTCTAGTCCATCGAGGTCTACCAGCCTTCCCCTGGCATGTGTGTCATCCATACCTCCTTGTATCTCCTTAAGTACCATTCTTGGTGTGAGGATAGTTAACTCTACTGGGCTGATGACCTTTGTCCTATAAACAAGGGGGAATGGTGAAAATCCCGTAACTGTCTTCAAGAAGCTCCTGCAAGCCTAAAGTACATCTGTCAGGTGAGAACTCCACTTTCCCCCATACTTATGCTTCATTTTCTTCAGGATTTTCAGTATCACCCTACAAGTAGCCTCAGCTTGGCCATTTCCCTATGGGTAATACGGCATGGAACTCCTGTGTTTAATGTGGTACGCCTACACCAGGCTCTTCACATCCCTATTTACAAATAAGATACCATTGTCACTAATCAGCCTCTTGGGGATCTCGAACCGAATGATGATGTGCTCACGAATGAAGTTTGAAACTGTTGCTCCGATGGCCTTCTTTAAAGGGATGGCCTCCACCCATTTTGTGAAGTGCTTGGTGGCTACTAAGATCCATATGAGACTGCTGGAAGGTGGATTCATGGGCCCTATGAGGTCAAGCCCCCAAGTATGGAAAGACCATGGTGTAGTCATATCTTGTAGCGTGTTTAGGTGAGTATGTATTGCATCTCCCAATACTTGGCATGCATGACATGCCTTAACCAGCTCCTTGAAGTCCTTCTTCATGGTGAGCCAAAAATATCCCAATTGTAATAGTTGCTTATGGAGCCTTCTCTTCCTCTGGTGACTCTCACATTCCCCCTAGTGAACATCCTTTGCTACTTCCTTAGCTTCCTTGGGCCATATGCATTTCAAAGGATCCCCGTTATACCTTTTTTTAAACAAGATCCCATTCTACAGAAAATACTGAGTGGCTAACTTCTTGAGCTGGTGAGCCAACTTCCTGTTAGCTGGCAGGATCCCCTGCGTCAAGTATCCCACAAATGGGGTCCTCCAATCTTCCGCAACGAATACAGCATAACTTTCCTCTTTGTCCACTGAGAGTTGGCAATTTTGGCACCTTTCTTGTACAGTTGCAGCTTCTCTGTTCATGTTGGGCTAATAGTACCCCTACGCTGTATCCTTCTATACCGACTGATTTTTTTTGCAATCCCATAGATCTAGTTGTACAATTCCTCTATTGAGGTTCAAAAAATCATAATATAAGGCCCAAAGATTTGAAGCCCAAGATCCATGAAGGAGTAGGTTTTAGAGCCCATAAAACAAAGGCCTAGCCTGCCAAGATTAGAAGACAAAAAAAAAAAAAGAGGAGGAAGAAAGAAACTAAAAAAAAAAAAAAAAAAAAAAGAGAGGAGGAAGAAAGAAACTGGGTCGAGATCCCAGAGACCGCCAAGAGCCAAGGATCCCTGGGACGCGCAACACATCCAGAGTGAGATTGAGACAGCTTGAAAAGGGAGAATAAAAAAAGCATAGGAAATGAAGGATAAATATGTCTTCCTCAAACACTCAGTGATGCAGCAAAGAACCAGAGGGCTTGGAAAGCAACAAATCGAGAGAAAAAGACTGGCACTTCGGGGAATCCAGAAAGATGAAACATAAGGAGAAGTAGTAGGGAAGACCTTCGACTTGGCAGGGAAGGATTCGGCCCACTTTGGAAAAATGACAAAGGGAAAAAGCGTGGACGCATTGAAAGAAGGGAGATTGAAGGTCGGCTACCTAGGAGCACCACCAAATGGAAAGTCAGCGAAGGAATTTCAGGGAAATAGTACCAAAAGGAGAAAATTATAAGGAATAAGGAAAGGACCTACCATCTGAGCAACGGGCACAGCACGAGCTTTTGATGCCTAAGGGAGCAAAAGAGAGAAATTGGTGGTACCCTAGAATCCTACCATGACACTATAAAAGGGGTAGGCAGCCAGCATCAAAAGGGCATTCGAAACTAGTGGAATCATAAGAGAATCATTGAGAAAACTCTGTCAAAATTGAAAAGAAATAGAAAATACCTCCCAGTATCCCGTAAACAGCCACTAGTATTTACTTGGATTCGAGGGGATTCAAACTTTGCAAGTCTTACAAGCTTGAATAGCCATCTAAGTCTGTAATTTTTGAGTTCATTTGAATCTTGTATCATGTTTTAGTGAGCATACTGTGATCCATAATTAAAAAGATAATAAAATATTTCATATTAGTTTGGGGATCCCTACTGGTCTATGAGCACCTTGTAATTTATAATTAAGAGAAAAAAGATAATGAAATATCTCATATTGATTTGAGGATCTCTAACATTTATTTCACGTATTTCTTTATTACATTGTCTTCCTTTGCTGTTTTTCTTGCTGTTCAATACATATATTCTTGCTTGCCAGTGTATATGTGTTGTAGGATCTTTACTCTGCGCATAACCTGGTTCGTAAACAGCCTATTTAGCTACAGTGAACCAAGCCCAGTCCCTTCAAACTATGACAAGAGGGTCCGGGGTCCTTGCTTAAGCTTGAACCAGGATATCGTTAAAAATCGACCTTCACATTTTGGCAACTCCACTGGGGACTGGGTAAAGGAGAGGAAAAAGGCAGTCCCTTCACAGAAGCATGGCTCCAAGGCAAAGGAACAGCAAAGGTACCAATGTGCCACTTGCGGCCTCTGAGCCCGTAGGAAAGAATGAAGTAGCCTCTAGACTGAGGAATGAGGTGCCTCTGGTAGAATAGGAAGTGGTATCAGGCCAAGGGCACGCAAGGCAGGAACCAGACTCTGTGGCTTAAATGGTAGAAATGTTGAAAGATTTGCAGTAAGAAATTCGCCTTCTCAAAAAGGGCAAGACGCAGGAAATCAAGGACAATGTCCCCCCTGTGATCAACTAGGACAGAGCTCAACTAGAGGGAGGGTTAGCACTAGGAGGAGTTGGCAACCCCCAGTATTTGACATTGGTAGATGTTAATGCTCTTTTGGAGCAGGAAAGGAAAAAACTCTCGGGGATCCCCAAGCAATTTTCTCAGGATCCCCCATTCCCACCAAAACTCCTCAACAAGCCATATCCCAAAGGATATGAACCCCCGAAGTTCCATCCTTTTGATGGAAGGACTGGGAGTGCTGTGGAGCACGTAAGTAGGTTTATTCACACTATGGGCCCCTACGTAGGAGACAGAGAACTGTGCCTAAGGGAGTTTGCCAAGTCTCTAGTAGATAGAGCATATACTTGGTACACCACGCTAAAGCTTGGGTCTGTTAAGACCTGGGATGAAATGATGGAGAGGTTCTGTGCAAAATATTACCTTAGTGAAGACAAGGTCACTTTCCAAAGCCTTCAGATGGTAAGGCAAAGACCCAGAGAGGATCCTGTCCAATTCATTAAAAGATTTGAGGATATTTCTTTAAACTATTATGGAGACCACAAGGAAAAGGAGCTCGTGGAGACCAACATGCTCTTTGATTACAGGCTCAACCTTGAAAATTTATGCATCACTCAGTTTCCTGACTTGCTACAAAGAACCAGGACAACACAGACTATGAGGACGAAGAGAGTGTCAGTATCCCAGGCCATGACGGCATCGTGAGGAGAGAAAAGGAAGAAATCTAAAGGGAAAGTGTTTGAGGAACCACCAGTAATTCCGAGTATTGAAAAGGAACTGAACCATGTCTTGGACAAATGGATTGGAGATGGAGTTGTTAGGCCATTCACTATGTGCAGGACGCCAACTTAGGAAGAAAGAAAGAATCCTTTGTTCTGCAGGATTCACAACTACGTCAAGCACTCCACCAAGGATTGCTGGACCCTCTGTAGGCTCTTTCACAAGAAGTTAAAGGAAGGAACCCTGGAGTTCACTCAGAAAGAACTTGAAGTGCAAAGGAATCCCCTACCTAACCACAAAGGGAAATGGGTAGTGGCTGTGGTGATCCTTGGGAACCTAGCAGAAGCAGAGGAATCTGAAGGATCCTTCCACCTAAACACAGTTAGAACTCTCCAGAAGAACCCTAAGTTCAAGTCATTATTCAACCAGTTGGGATTCGGGCCAAAAGCAAGAAGGGTGGCCACGAAGTCCCTCATGAGTATAGCAGCAGATTCAGGGATGGAATGTTTCACAGCAGAATCCCATGCTAGTCAAGCTTACTTAGAAATAACCAATGCAATAACCTTCACTGACAAAGACATGGAGGTTGAGTATCTAGACCACCGTAGACCCCTTTATCTAATAGCCATTATAAATGGTGTCTAAGTCAGAAGAGCACTAGTAGACACAGGGGCATCACTCAACATCATAGACTTGAGTACCCTAGAGGCCGTAGGCCTGACCGGTAGGAGGATCCTGGGGGCTCTCATGGAGATAACAGGATTTGGAGGATTAGCAGAATTAATAGAAGGATATGTACAGCTGGCCTTAAGAGTGGGGCCAATAGTAGCCCTGACCAGATTTTATGTAATCAACTCAGAGGTGCTCTACTATATACCGCTAAGTCGCCCATGGCTCCAAAAGCACCGCCTTATACCGTCTATGTACCATCAATGTGTTAAAGGGAGGTTGAATGGGAGGCCCGTAAGGATCCCTGCCAACCAAAAGCCTTTCAGCCAAAGGGAAGTAAATTTTATGGAAACAATGTTCTATGATGAGTTAGAACCAGACAATGAGAGTCCCATACCGGGGACCCCAGGAGCACCTATCTTGGAAGAAGAAGAGGGAGGGGGTACTCGCTACTTAAGAAACCTTTTGGAGAGAAAAAGGCAAAAAAGGGAGCCCGGCACTTCAGGATCTTGGGAATGTGTAGTAGTGCGAGAACTTGGAGGAAGGTTGATTTATTGCTTATGAAGGTGTGTGGGGCCTGAATGCAGGGGCAGAGGCCCCCCAAAAATTTTCAAATTTCCATTAGAGTAGGTAAAAAATTGACATAGGCCCCCCCCCCCTAAAAATAAATATCCGGCTCCCCCAAACTATTTCAACCGGCACCCTCCCAAATTATTTCAACCATTCTTCTAGTTCTAGTCCAATACAACTTAAAATAAAAGAAAAACCTTGGCCCACATCCAGCCCTACTAGCCAGCCCCAAATCCCTAATAAAACAAAAAATTTCTCCTTTAAACTAAACATACTTCTAGCCCAACCCAATCCCAAATCTAAAATGCCTGATCAAACAAAATAAAGGCATCTTAAAATTCAATCCTCACTGTTAGAAAAAGGAGAAAACAATCTGATTGTCACGCTACCTTATTTCCTTCCCTTCTGTTCTCAATTCATGCCTCCATAGTGTCACATTGTCATGCCTCTCCTTAGAAATAATCTCCTCAATCCTCGCTTGCTTGCCTTGATGCCGCAAACTCCACTAGCCCGCTGACCTGTTCATCACCTTAAACTTAACCTCAAGCCTTCATCTCAATCTCAATTCCTCAAGGTATCTCATTCTCATCTCACTTCTGACTTCTCTCTTTTTTTCTTTACAACTGAAGTTACTGAGCTAAATATATGTATGTGAGTATGTGAAATTGTGAATATGTGATATCCCTTTGCCAGCAAAGCAATTTATGCTTATTTGACTTTGTCTTTTTGTGTTTTTGTTATTGTATTCTATATTCTTGACCCACTGACTCCACTGGCTGCTCTATGACTTTTGGCTTTTGTGTTGTTTCTTGTTTGTCTCTTCAGTGGGGGCAGGGTGGGGCTTGCATTGTGTAGTTGGGTAGTAATTAGTAAAGTAAGTAAAATATATGGAAGGCAATTAGGATGAGGGCCATGACCCACTGACCCAGGAGTAAGTGTATTTTGTTTATGTTGTTTGTTACTTTGTTTATACTTTTGAGTGATTTGTTTATTTAATTTTTTTAATCCTACAAAGGTCCTCACTTAACTAAAGGTCCTTACTTTGAAATTAGGTACCAAATAATGAGCAAACATCAAACAATTGATACATTCTTTTAAAAAAAAAAGATATTAGTCATTCAGAACTTAGGACATCTGAGGAAGGAGCTAGCTATAAACAATGCGGTGATGCCGAGGGAGCTTATCAGGTATTAACATCATTTGAATTTATTTTAATCGTCACTAGGCATAATTTGATGTGAATGTTCTTTTTTGTATGTCTACATTGAACTAGACAGTTTTTCATGTTCATTAACGTACATGGATATGATGATATATGAAAGTTAATAATTTTGTATTCAATAGACTTATGAATTATATTTAGTATATCTCTATTACAACTCGGCCCCTCTAAGTAATTATTCCTAGCTACGCCCCTGCCTGAATGCAACGCGTAGGAGGGTCCCAGACCACCAGAATGCATGATGGCTCAAGAAGAAGTTTCAGAGGAATCATTTGAAGAAACGTAAATTCAGCCTAAGGAAGAATTAAAGGAAATAAACTTGAGGGCTGAGTAGGGATCCCAGAAGCTTGTCTTCATTAGTAGTTAGTTAACAGTACAAGAAAAAGAGCAATTAGTGGCCTTGCTCAAGGAATACATGGATGTGTTTGCATTGACCTAAGACGAGATGCCTGGTCTGGATCCAGGGCTGGTGGTCCATGCTTTTAACGTGGACCCAGGAGTCAAGCCAGTAATCCAACTAGCCAGGGTCTTTCACACTGATATAGAAACTCAGATAACTTAAGAAGTCAAAAAGCTGCTAGCAGCTGGTTTTATCAAGCCCATTCAACGTCCCAAGTGGCTTTCTAACATAGTACTTATGAAGAAAAAGAATGGCCAAATCCGTTGCTGTGTGGACTTTTGCAACCTAAACAAGGCATGACCAAAAGATGAGTTCCCTCTGCCTAATATTGACCTCCTTGTGGATTCAGCTGTGGGAAGTTTTATGTTTTCATTCATGGATGGGTATAACGGGCACAACCAAATTCGCATGGTAGCCAAAGATGCGGAGAAGACAACATTTAGAACCCCAATTGGGAATTTTTATTATATTGTGATGCCCTTTGGCCTCAAAAATGCAAGGGCCACGTACCAGCGAACCATGACAGCAATCTTCCATGACATGGTGCATAAAAAAATGGAGGACTATGTGGATGATATTATGGTAAAATCAAAGACTAGAGCAAAGCACTTTCAGACACTTGAACAAGTTTTTGAAAGGTGTAGGAAGTACAAACTGCGTATGAACCCCATGAAGTGTGCTTTTGGGGTATCTGCTGCTTGGGTTCCCAGTACATCACAAAGGAGTAAGTGTAGATCTAGCCAAAGCCATAGCCATTGCAACAATGAGGAGGCCTATAACAATAAAGGAGCTCAAGAGCTTCCTAGGAAGAGTTTCCTACATTAGGAGATTTGTGCCAGGATTGGCCTCGGTCACAAGTAGTTTATCCAAACTGTTAAAAAAAGGAGCTAAATTCACCTGGAAAACCGAGCAACAGGAAGCCTTCCAAAGGATCCAGCAGATCATGAATCGCCTTCCCATATTCCAAGCACTAGTATGTGGGCGACCCTTGTTGCTATATTTAGTGTCAAACTCCTAGGCGATAGGAGCCTTGCTAGCGCAAGAATATGACGATGGGAATAAGCAACCCATTTACTACGTAAGCAGAACACTTAAGGATGCTGAGACCAGGTACCCTAGGATAGAAAGAGCTTGCCTAGTAGTCATCTACGCATCCCAAAGGCTAAAGCGATATTTCTCATCTCACCAAATCCTTTTGGTGACTAAGTCACACCCCATAAAAGCACTCCTATATCAGCCCTTCTTAACAAGAAGGATAACACAGTGGTTGGTCCTTCTCTCCCAATATGACATTGGCCTCAAGGCCCTTAAGACTGTCAAAAGTCAAGCCATAGCAGATCTATTAGCCCAGTTTCCAAGAGAGGAAGAGTGTTCACTAAGCGAAGAAATCCTAAGGGAAGTGGCAGTAGCAAAAATCCCAGGAAAGAAATGGGCAATGAGATTTGATGGATTAGTAACAACTATCTCAAATGGACTAGAAATTGTACTTAGCTCCGAAGATGGGGACACCACACCCCTATCTTTTAAGCTTGGGTTTTTCTGTTCAAATAATGAATCTGAATACGAAGCATACTTGACTAAGTTAACCATAGCACTCAGCATAGGAGTAAAGCATATGAGAGTTCTAGGAGACTTTAATCTTGTGGTTTCCTAAGTGAAAGGTGACTTTACATTGAGAAAGCAGAGTTTGGCAGCCTATAGGACTTGGGCACAAAGGCTGGAGCAGGAATTCTAAACCTTTAGCGTGGAGTACACCTAGAGAAGTGAGAACAAGTTTGCTGATGCACTTGCAACCTTGGGATCCCAAGTACTGTTCAAAGGAAGAGACGCCTTGGTAAGAATAGGAAAACATGAGCATTCCATCATAAGGACCCTTAAAAGGATGTTCCTTAGAGAGCCCAGGCAATAGGACTGGAGGAATGAAGTCAAAGAAAAAAAATGAGAGAAGCAGGATCTAGAGGAAGTATCAAGGAGCTGAGGGACTACACTTTGATAGCATGGGAACTATACAGGAGGCTGCAAGGAGGGATCCTGTCTAGGTGTAATAACGAAAAAGAAGGAAAACTAAGATTAGAAGAACTACACAGCCAAGCCTGTGGAGTTGCAGAAAATATCAGTCTATACAGGAGGATGCAGTGCATGGGGTACTATTGGCCAAGTATGAACAAAAAGGCAGTGACTATACAGGAAAAGTGCCAAAAATGTTAGTTTTCAATGAACAAGGAAGAAAACTATGCTGTATTTGTTACAGAAGATTGGAGAACTCCATTCATGGAGTACTTGGCTCAAGGGATCCTACCAACTGACAAGACATTAGTCTACTAGCTCAAGAAACTCATGGTTAGGTACTTCTTGTAGAATGAGATCTTATTCAAAATGGGGTATAACAGGGATCCCCTAAGATGCCTGGGGCCAAAGGAAGCTAGAGAGGTAGTTAGGGAAGTCTATTTCGGTAATTGTGGAAGTCACCCAGGAAAAAGAAGACTCTACAAGCAATTGCTACTATTGGGGTACTATTGGCCAACAATGAAAAAAAATACTCCGAGGAACTAGTCGAAACATGCCATGCCTGTCAAGTTCTTAGAGATGCAATCCACACTCACTTAAACGCACCGCAAGATGTGACAACACCATGGCCTTTCCACACTTGGGGGCTTGACCTCATAGGGCCTATAAACCCCCCTTCCAATGGTTACATATGGAGCAGTCATGGCAAACTTTATTCGAGAGCACATCATCACAAGGTTCACGATCCCCAGGAGGCTGATCAGTGAAAATGGGACCCTGTTCATAAACAAAGACATGAAGAGCCTGACTGAAGCATATTAGATCAAGCATGGAAAGTCTACACCATACTACCCACAAGGAAATGGCCAGGCTGAAGCCATTAATAGGGTGATGCTGAAGATCCTTAAGAAGATGAAACATGAATATGGGAGAAAATGGAGTGACCACTTGACAGATGTACTCTGGGCATGCAGGAGCTCTGTGAAAACAGCCACAGGATTTTCACCATTCTCCCTGGTTTATGGGACAGAAGCCATTAGTCTTATGGAATTAGCAGTCCCCACACCAAGAGTAGTGCTTGAAGAAAACCAAGAGGATATTGAGGAAGCAAACAATGAAAGGAGGTTGGCAGATCTGGAGGGGTTAAAGGAAGAAAGGGAAGTGGCTAGAAGAAGAAGCTTAAGGTACCAGCAAAGGATGGCTAAGGCATATGCATAGGCAGTACACCTAAGGACTTTCACTGAGGGGCAGCTAGTATTGAGAGCAGCAGAACATGTAAGAAGAAACCTCCCAGGACCCTCCAAATTTACCCCAAAGTGGGAAGGACCCTACGTCATCAAGGAAGCCCATAGTAGCGGGTATTACTACCTCTCAAAGGAAGATGGGACAATCCTAGAAGATCCTATAAACGATAAATGGCTGAAACAATACTATGCACAAAAATGGAGAGACCTCAGTACATTGGGACCCTTTTGCTAACTCCCCAACCTGCTAAGTGTTTCATTGTTCTTTTATTATAAATTTCTATTTAAGTAATTTTGTTTAGGAACCTAGGGTAGAAGGTCATTCTGTGATCTTTACTATCTTTGATAACTTTTTTGTGTTCCTCAGAAAGTAATTGTGCTTTGATTTAATGAAATCTCTTTATTCCGTTTAAGTCATTAAATATTGCAAAGTCCAAATATAGGCAGATTTGAGAGGGGTACCCAGGGCCAATGCAAAAGAAAAAGAACTTTGACATATGACCCAGGACCTACCCCACAATTAGTTCAAAATACATGGCCTAGGATCACAGGCAAAGATAAGGGCCTAGGATACCTAGCCCAGTATTTTGACAAAAAGAAAACCTGCTTGGTTCATGATTTGGGACTAAAAAAAAAAAAAAAAAGAGGGTAAAGCACCCAATGTACCCTGGTTAGTACTTGCGCAATAAAATAATCGCTAGGGTACCTGATCCAGGACCTATAGTAAGACTTGTAGGAACCATGGCCCAGGACTCAGTGCGAAAAAGAAAAAAAAAAGAGACAATATACAAAAAGAAAAAGATCCACATGTTGTTAAAAGCTAGGAGCAGCCTTGAAAAAAAGAAAAGAAAGCAACACAAATACAGATCCATATCACGAAGAATAAGCTAGGAATGGTGTTCAATAGAAAAAGATAAAGCTTATACAACCTAAATTGTTTGAAAAATACACATCTAAGCTAGCTAAAAAAAAGGGGAGAAAGGAAAAGTCTAAGGAATGAGGCCGATCAGTAAAGAATTGTTAGGAGAAATGACAGGAATAGCTGAAGAAGAGAGAACCCTTTGCCTTTTAACCTTCAAATCCTGCAGAGCCTTATGAGCGCAAGCTAGAGCCTTCTCAGCAGTAGCAATCTCAACATCTATACTCATGGAAACCCGCCTTTGGAATAACATGGGGCCAGTGAATGCAAATGCTCCAGCAAAAAGGATAGTTCAAACTTTGCTTCTAAAAGATCCTGCACCACCCCTCTCCACTCCAACAGCTTCTCTTCAGATAAGGAGTCAAGGGAGGAATTTTTCAGGGAGATCAGCACAGCACATGGCAACTCCATTAAAATGTTGCCCAGAAACACACCTCCCCTAAAACCACTGGTAAAGTCTCTATGGACCTTGAGTAACCCCTCTAGCAATGGCAGGCCCTTCACAGGCACAAAGAAGTGTAGAAAGTCACCATAGGAAGGCATAGAGCGATGAAAATGGCTTGCAGGGAGATTGTTGAACTCCAAAAGATCAAAGCAAGCTAGAAAGGAAAGGAGCCCCAAGTCAAGATTTGAAAAAACCACTCTTGGAACCTCCCCCATTTCTACACCTCCATTTGTAGCGATTGGGGAATTGCCAACCTGCTGGATAGTTTGAGGGGTTCCTACTTGATATTCAACAATCTGAGCAGATCCCACAGCCACCTCAGGAACCATAAACTCAAAATCTCTAACACCTGTGTCAACACCTACAAAAGTAAACATAGTTCAAAAAGTGGGAAGAGCCATGAAAGAAAATGCAAAGTAAGAAAAGTAAAAAAACAAAAAAAAAAAAAAGAAGAAGAAGAAGAAGAGGGGACCTGTATCGGCCTCTTGTGGTAGGGCTTCTTCCTCTTGCACTCCTGTTTTCTTGGTAGACTTTGTAAGAGAACACGCAACACGTTGAAGAAAGGGTGAGGAAACCTTAGCAAAATGACTAAAGGAAGGAAATGATACTGGGGGCTTCACCATAGGAAGAAAGGACAAGGGAAAGGCACAGAAAAGGAGAAAGAGGAGGAAGCACAATAAGAGGAGAATAACAGGCACCTTCAGAACCCTCTGATTCCAAAGAAGAAGCAGCCTCAAGGGTAGATCAAACGCTAGTTTGACCTAAAAAGAAAGAGAAGGGAAATCTAAAAAAAAAAAGAAGAATAAAGACAAGGCTAAGCATTTTTTTTTTTATAAGAGAAGAATAGGGACTCACCTGCTTGTATAGAGGGAGACGCACCCCCCAAGGGTTCTTTACTTAACTTAGGATCAAGCGACACAGTTGGATGGGACTGAAAGTCTCCCCAAGCTAGGGATCTTAGGAAATAGGGGGCTGAGAAGCTTTAGGATCCTAAGTAGCTAAGGGAATAGCAGATGGAGTAGACTGGACACCCTGCATTGGCTGCCCAGTTTCCTTAATTACACCACCACCAAGGGCCTTCTCTCCCATGTCGGGGAAACCAGAAGAAGAAGTGGTAACCATTTCTTCCTCCAAAGTCCTGCCAGTTGTGGGAGGAGATACCTCTACCTGCCAAAAAATATATAAACTTAAGTACACAGTGCCAAGAAGGGGTGAGCACAAACAGGGAAAGGCACAAAGAGAGCCATACCACATCATCTCCAAACGATTGACTCCTGCCTTTCTTGGGGTTTGACTTGCGCTTGGACTGCAAGGAAGAAATAGTCACTCATTAGCTAAAAGAGAAAAGGAAAAACATCGTAACAACGGTAATAAACTACTGAGAGAAGAAGGAAAGAGGCCTTGCCCTTTTCTCTCTTTCTACAGAGTCTCCAATGGTCTTTCGTTTACTATGGGAACGCCTAAAGGGTCCTAGGGGAGATTGGGGTACAAGATCAAATGATCCTAAAGAACCTTGGACTGAAGAACTCACAGGAACCTGAGAGAGAGAAGACTCTACCTTAGTCTTCACCTGAGCCTTTGGGATTAAAGGATGCCCAACTTCCTTTCCTTCTGCAAGGGAGCTTACTCCCTCGGGTTCCTAGAAAATCACTAACTGCTTCCAAGGTTTTGTAGTCTTTTTCTTCTTGGCCTCAGGGCCAGCCTCAGTACCCTCATCATCCTCTTAAGGCTCAGATTGCCTAACCTTTTCTTGCTTTATCCTCTTCTCTTTACCTTTGCCAATAGGAGTGGTAGCAACAATAGCCTACCGCCCCTTTTCTAAAGGGCACACTGGAAGAAGTGCCAACAATGAGGTCACATCCTGACCAAGTTTCTGAAAATTCCTGGGCATAACACACCCAACCACCCCTAGAGGCATGCCACTCCATAACCCCTATCTTGTTGCTTATAGCAGCAAATACGATGCCAGTAGTGGGAAGGGATAGATGCTTGTTAGCAGTATAAGCAGAATGAATATTGAGATGGGGAATTCTCTCAACCTTGCCAGAGCCAACATAATCAACAAAGGACTTCTGTACTTGTCTCCAATAACCAGCAAAACTATTAGAAGCAAAGACTCCCTTCTGGGAGTTAGGAACTACAAATTAAGGACTTCTCCGCGACTAGTAGGAGAAGGCCTGAAGCCTAAGGAAGGGGTCCAAAGAAGGGAGAGAAGGCACTACATCCTTGAACACTGGAGGGATGTCTTGATCAAAGCCAAATTGCTAGAGTACTCAGTGTGCTGAGTATACGTGTATCTGGGGCCACTTGAAGAGGGCACTGGAAGCCAAGAAGGACTAACATAAGCTAAGTAGGCTAAACTGCCTTCATCGCCATAGCGCAGATCGAATGTACTCCCTGAGGAAGTGAGGAAATAACCTAACACAGAGTCACAAGCAAACCTGGGGCTGAACTCTCGGGGAGAGCGCCATCTTAAGTGCCCTGCCTGGTCAAAAAGCTCAACTAGATTAAGACTACCACCTTTCAAACTAACCCAATGAAAAATAATTGGATGGCTATCAATTGAACTACCACACAGACCTTTAATTACATCAGGGGATCCTTGGAACTTATCTTTCACATACTTCAAATTTCTACACTTTGCTAAAGTAACCAAAGAATGATCCCACATGAATACCTGAAGAATGACACAGTGAAGGGATGAAGTGATTGTGTAGCAAGAATCGCCTCCAACTTCGTCTCCATGAAGGTGATCCAGTTGAGAATAAACGTGACCCAAGAAAAAGGGGGCTAGAGGTTATGGAGCACCCCGAACCAACCTAATTGCCAAAGGGAAAAAGACAGACTTAACCTTGTACCCGGGGAATTCACTAAACAAGAATTTACTAAGCCAAAGTACCAGGAAACTGGCTCGCCTGACTTCCCTGTCTTTCTCTCGTGAAAGAGTCATAACCCGTCTATCCATCCTGGCCGGTTTCCCACCAAGAGAAGTGGTATGCCCACCAAAATGGCTAAATAATTTGTCTTCCACCTTGAGATCCTCATTAGAAAGACTGATATCAAAAGGGTTCTCATCTCCGAACACTGGGAGAAGAAAGTTGTTCACCACATCCTCCAAGGTGATTGTGAGCTCCCCAATGGAAAAGAAGAAAGTATGAAGAGAAGGGCACCAACGGCGTACCAGATGCCTGAGGCCTTTAACATCCCGAAAATCTTCAAGGTTCCTAGTAATCGCCACTGCCTTCAAGATCCCGGCACACTCCAGGCGACCCACAAACTCCTCATCAGAAAGTTCCCTAACTACCCAAATGGGCCAACCTTGAATCCTCCCAGGAACGAAATCAAAGAAGATAGGGACCACCTCTCGAGATCCCTGTCTGATCTAGAGACCTAAAATCTCTCTTAGGTCCAAAACCTGAGCAGAACTGGCAAAACTAGCCTAGCCGAAGAATACCCAGGCGTGAGGGGATAGAGGGGCCTCACCGTGGGACACTTGAAGAAAGAATAGGCTGGGGCTGTACCAGGGGTCCCGTAAGGGGAAGGCAGGGCGCTTTGTAACCCCATGTGACTCACCCTGTGCAAAACTAGAGGAACCCTCGCCCTCTGAAGGGCTGGGAGTACACTCCTTCCTTTTGCGTGAAGAAGAGGAAGCCATTAAGGCAGTAAGTGTTGGGAAGTAGACAAATTAAGGAAACAAGAAACACAGAGAAGGAAAGGAAAGGAAGCAGACTAACTGTAAGGGAGAAGATAAGCTTAGAATTAAAGGCTCAAGGAAGTAAAAAGAGAATATGAATTGACTGCAATAATAGGGCAAAGAGCAATTGGAGAATATGAATTGTGCTAGTTGCAAAAATTTAAAGAAAGTTACTGGCTGTTATTAATGAGAGTTACGGGGAATGTGAGAAGTGGGTGGGGAAAGTCACTCCAATATTAACTGCCACGTCCCATGCAAAAGGGGGAAGTTACAAAAGAAAGAAGCACAACAGGCAAAGGAGATGAGGATACCCAATGACAATGGAAAGTTAGGATCCTGAAGGAAGGAAAAGGGGGGGACCCTAAGAAAAGATTAAAATAATGAGGAAAGAAGTCCTACAGAAACTAAAACTCAAAATTACTCATGCGTGGGCTGCAAGCAACCCACGAGCTCGGGGGGCTAAATGTTGAGGTTCAAAAAATCATAATATAAGGCCCAAAGATTTGAAGCCCAAGATCCATGAAGGAGTAGGTTTTAGAGCCCATGAAACAAAGGCCCAGCCTGCTAATATCAGAAGTCAAAAAAAAAAAAAAAAGGAGGAAGAAAGAAACTGGGCTGGGATCCCAAAGACCGCCAAGAGCCAGAGATCCTTGGGACGCGTAACATAGCCAGAGTGAGATTGAGACAGCTCGAAAATGGGGAATCAAAAAAGCACAGGAAATGAAGGATAGATATGTCCTCCTTAAACGCTCAGTGATGTAGCAAAGAACCAGAGGGCTAAGAAAGTAACAAATCATGAGAAAAATACTGGCACTTCGGGGAACCCAGAAAGATGAAACATAAGGGGAAGTAGCAGGGAAGACCTTGGACTTGGCAGAGAAGGATTCGACTCACTTTGGAAAAATGACAAAGGGAAAAGGCGTGGAAGCATTGAAAGAAGGGAGATTGAAGGTCGGCCACCTAGGAGCACCACAGAATGGAAAGTCAGTGAAGGACTTTTAGGGAAACAGTACCAAAAGGAGAAAATTATAAGGAATAAGGAAAGAACCTACCATTTGAGCAATAGGCACAGCACGAGCTTTGATGCCTAGGGGAGTAAAAGAGAGAAATTGGTGGTACCCTAGAATCTTACCATGACACTATAAAAGGAGTAGGCAGCCAGCATCAAAAGGGCATTCAGAAATAGTTGAATCATAAGAGAATCATTGAGAAAAATCTGTCAAAATTCAAAAGAAATAGAGAATACCTCCCGGTATCCCATAAACAGCCACTAGTATTTACTTGGATTCAAGGGGATTCAAACTTTGAAAGTCTTAGAGGCTTGAATAGCCATCTAAGTCTGGAATTTTTAAGCTCATTTGGACCTTGTATCATGTTTTAGTGAGCATACTGTGACCCATAATTAAAAAGATAATCAAATACTTCATATTAGTTTGGGGATCCTTACTAGTCTGTAAGAACCTTGTAATTTATAATTAAGAGAAAAAAGATAATGAAATATCTCATATTGATTTGAGGATCTCTAACATTTATTTCGCGTATTTCTTTATTACATTGTCTTTTTTTGCTGTTTTTCTTGCTGTTCAATACATATATTCTTACTTGCCAGTGTATACGTGTTGTAGGATCTTTGCTTTGCACATACCCTGGTTCGTAAACAGTTTATTTAGCTGCGGTGAGCCAAACCCAGTCCCTTCAAACTATGACAAGAGGGTCCGGAGTCCTTGCTTAAACTTGAACCAGAATACCGTCAAAAATCGACCCTCACACACCTAAATCGAATTTTACCTTTAAATCATGTTTTCAAAACATACTTTTAACTTAAATCACTTTTGACTTGAAAACGTGTCATCAGAGCATATGACTCTAGCGTGTACGCTATGCCTATGCCTTTTGTGACGTCAATAAAAAGTTTTTCTTAAAATCGTGGTTTTACTTAAAAAAAAACAAAACCTGAATTTAAAATACAATTTTGACTAAATAATTAAAAAAGAGATCCAAATTTAAAAACACAATTAAAAAAGAGATTTGGTTCCAAATCCAAATAATTTGAAAACTTTGCTATTTTTAATAATAAGTACGCAGTATTATTATGATTCAGAAAGTCTGAAAGTCTCCTGAGTCCTTACCATACAAAATAAAGAAGTCGGACATAATTGAAGATTTTGTTCTTTTGATAATAGATCCAATTTTTTTTTTTTTTCCTGGCTGAATTTTGATAGATCCAATTAAAGAAAAGAAAAGAAAAAGCAGCATATTTAAGTAAATATTAGGCTCATCACTTGCACTTCACGCGTGCGATGGGACTTTTTTTTTTTTTTTTTTGTGAGTAATACTAATTTGTCAAGTTTTTTTTATTCGATATATATATATATATATAATTTTTATTTTGAAAATCTAATTTATAAGTAAATAAAGTAATTTAAAAAGAGAGATGTTATGTTCACAAAATTTTCACTTATAAGTGGTTAGTTGTTATTGGTTTAAATTTAAACCTAACACTAAAATTACTTTTTTGCCCTAACAATAATAACCAGTAACAACCTGCCACTTAAAATTTATTGTAAAAATATTGTGGGCATATCATTTCTCATTTAAAAATTAATAGAAGAGTGATTTTATTTTTTAGGCAATGTTTTAGTGGGAGTTAAATTTCTATTTTTATTGAATTGTCCTTTAATTTTGTCTTTTCTTAAATATAAGGGATGTAAAAACTTTCTAAAGTAAGAAAAATAAGGAATCTAAACAAAGGAAGTTCCTTCAATAATAGTGTAGAAAAAATCACATATAAACCCGAAGAATATGCTACTGGCACTGACTAGCCTACCAATTACTCCTAATTTTGTCTTTTCCAATTTCATACAGTTTTCTATATTTAAATCAGGAACGCCAGATCACCCACATTTTTTGCGTCATAAACTTGAACAAACATCACCACCGTCCAATCACAAAAGTGGGCCCCACATTCCCAAGGCCCAATACCTTTACTACCGTGCAAGTGTCCCAAACCAATTTTTAATGAAACTGTTTTGCTTTGTTTGGGTCCCACACTGCCTTTCTCTTCACAAAAAAAGCGCCAACGAATTTTGGATCCGATTCCCCTTTTATTTTTCCATTATCACCTCCCAAACCCACTCTCATTCATTCACTCATAGCCATAGGCCAGGCCACGCCACAAACACTCTCGCTCATTCTCAGGCAGATACGTCATTTCCCGGTATTTCATTTTTCCGGTAATTCATTTCCCAGATTGAATAATTCCAAATTTCTGTTAACTTTAGATCGTTTTATTTAATACTCGGTAATTGTTTACTGTACTACTTTTTGTTAAATGTTGCTGTATGTTCTGTTTGGTTGCTCAGAAAATGTGGGTCCGGATGCTTTGAATTGCAGGAATTGTTATTATAATTTATCGCAGGAGTTATTGATTTATAGTTTAGCCTAGTGTTATATGTACTGGAATTGAAAGCAATATTTTATATCCTTTCAGGTTTCTCAGTGATCAAATGGAAAATTTTGATGAATCATGTGATTTTTCTTATTTAATCAAATCACACTTATATAGTTTTATATGGGTTTTTATTTCTTTGCTGTATTTCGACTTTAATGGGGGTATTATAGTTCTTTGCTGATTCGAGTTCATCTATTGTTTATCTAATCTCCATTATAGGTTTGGGCTTAAACTTTGAACTAGTTGTTTCTCTTGCTTTTTCTTTTCTTTACATATCTGGGTTTTTTTTTTCCCTGTACTAGTATGAATATATTGTTGAACTCTCTTTTGGAAAACCACATGGTATGTTTGATTGCTCTTGCTTTCTTGGCTTTCTTTTTTTTAATAGTTTATTTTTACTAAACATGTCCAATAGAATTTGTAATATTGTTGGCCATTTTATTATCATAAGAATTTTCTACAAGTAGAAGCAGCCAATATGTGGTAGGTAATTTCCGTTGTAATAATTTCTTTATCACTTTTATTCAGCATTGGAAACTTTTCTATCTGTTAGTGCCATATATAGTTTTGAAAGGTATAACAGGCACCATGGTCCTTTAAATTTATTGTAGGATGAAACAGAAATGTTGGATGCTCATAATTACATAGTAAAATATTAATAAAGATGAAGATTCTCCTACGACAAAGAAGTTGAGCTGTATTCTGTGTGCTCTGAGTGTTTGCATTTAATAATAAACTATTCAAATTTTATACTAGTTAATTTTTTAACATTTCATATTCCACATCAACCTAAGCATCAAAATATTATTATCTTAATAATTGTAATTCTAATTAATTTAATTACAGGATCAAGTCAGGGGAAGAATCATGGATAGGCTAAAGACCTTGCCACGTCTCATGATTGTTTCGGATCTTGATCATACGATGGTAGGTTCTCTAATTCTTTTCTTGATGCTTATGTTACTCCATTCTCTCGCTGCAGTGATTTTATTGTGCGATGTTTTTATTGCAGGTTGATCATCATGATTCTGAGAACCTTTCTCTGCTCAGATTTAATGCCTTGTGGGAATCCAATTATCGTCATGATTCTCTGCTAGTTTTCTCTACTGGAAGATCACCTGTTCTTTACAAGAAGTTGAGGGAAGAGAAACCCATGTTAACTCCAGATATAACAATAATGTCTGTTGGAACCGAGATAACATATGGCAACTTAATGGTGCCAGATGATGGTTGGGTTGAAATCTTAAATCAGAAATGGGATAGGAGCATAGTCATAGAGGAATCAAAAAAATTTCCTGAGCTCACTCTTCAGGTATAGTTTATAGATAATGGCATCTGATGGGTTAATTCTTTTGCCAGTTCATGGTGTTGATATCAAATATGATGATCTGTATTATAAAGCATTCAAGGCAATTGACTTGATTGTAATCATTACTTAAAATTTAGTGTTGAACTTTATGCGGTGACACAGGCGGAGACAGAGCTACGACCACACAAGGTTAGCTTTTATGTTGAGAAAGACAAGGCTCAGGCTGTGTCGAAGGCTCTTATGGAGCGTTTTGAAAAGCATGGAGTAAGATTAAATTTTTAAGTAAAAGTTTATGACTTGATTTCTGTCGTATATTATATTTATTATTAATTTCCAAAACCTCTATTTGCTTTTGGGCAGCTGGATGTTAAAATAATTTATAGTGGAGGAATGGATTTGGATATATTACCACAAGGTGCTGGAAAAGGGCAAGCTCTTGCATATCTGCTAAAAAAATTTAAGACTGAGGGAAAACTGCCTAATAACACTCTTGTTTGTGGTGACTCTGGAAATGATGCTGAGCTATTCAGCATACCAGAAGTGTACGGTGTCATGGTTGGTAGTTCATCTATTTGATCCTTTGCAATCTTGTTATTTCAGCAAGCAGTTGAGGTTGTCCTCCCAACTGTTTATATTCTAACATTTACCCACTATGTAGGTTAGCAATGCCCAAGAAGAATTGCTGAAGTGGCATGCTGAAAATGCTAAGAATAACCCCAAGATTATTCATGCAACAGAGAGGTGTGCAGCTGGGATCATACAAGCTATTGGTCATTTTGGCCTCGGACCAAACATATCTCCTAGAGATGTCACGGACTTTTTGGAATGCAAGCTGGAAAATGTAAATCCTGGACATGAAGTAGTGAAATTTTACTTGTTCTATGAGAGATGGAGGCGTGCAGAAATTGAGAATTTTGAGCCGTATCTGGCAAGTCTGAAAGCATCTTGTGTATGTCTGATATCCCTTTTACCTTTCAATTCAATTTTATAAGTTTAGAGTAACTTTTTTTTTATCCAAAATATTAATAATTATAGTGTCTTATTGGGTATAGGTTCGTGACATTTAGTCCTTCTGGGAGGCTAATATCTCCATCCTTGTAGATGCCAAATTTTGTTATTTATTAGTATTTGTTTTCTGAGTTATATTTTTCTGATAGAACCCTGGGTTGTAGATGAAAGTTAAGTATTCCCATATCTCCTTTTGCCTACAGGTGGTATATTATATTTCATAGTTGTAATGGTCATTTGCCTGGTTTTCTTTTTGATGCTTCTGGTTAGAAACAATTCTCACAGCAGGCCATGAGTTGGATAATAGTTTTTTTTTTTCAAACCCATCCCCCATTCTCTTGCTAGTCATGCTACTCTGTTCCTATGGTTAGTTACGAGTCTATAGTTATTATTATTAATTTTTCCTTTGTCAGGATCCATCTGGGGTTCATGTCGAACCAACTGGCTTTGAACATTCTCTTTGGGATAAAATAGATGGAATGAGATCGATCCATGGAGACAAACAGGGAAAGCAATTTCGAGTTTGGATTGATCAGGCATTGCCCACACAAATCAGTTCAAACACATGGCTTGTGAAGTTAAATAAGTGGGAGTTATCTGGTGCAAACTTTGTTATCCCCTTTACTTTATTCTTCTTTTATTTATTTTGTAACTGCAATTTTTTATCACTAAACTTTATGTTAGTTCAATTTTATCTCTAAACTATCAATGGTGTCAATTTAGTTATTGAGTTTCTGAAAATAGTTCAATGTTATGCTTGCCTCCAAATTCCTTTTTGAAATAGAGTGATTTTAATAAAATTGGTTTTCAAGTTAAGTGATTTAGCCTGTGTTTAGCTTTGATCTTTACTACCAAAAGAGTTTGAAGGAGGTGTGGTTAGTATGATTTCAGTAGTTAATTTTGATGGCAAGTGGGAGTAAGTGTAACATTGAACCATTTTCAAAACTTCAGGGTCTAAATGGATACAATAGAGAGCTTATGCATGAAATTAAACCATGATATGTAGTTCTGGGATTGAAATAATATTTTGAGTTTATTTACTATGCAGAGACCGTGAAAGGAATGGTCATATTTTCTATAATTATTTGTATGAGAGGATACTCATAAATGCAGTAGAAAATTATATATACATATCTTTGAAAGCCACCCTGAAACGCTAGGTTTTCGTACCTTGTGATTTCTGCTTCTCTAAATTGACTAGCTGACTCTTGTAGGCGAGGAACGCAAATGTTGCAAAACCACTGTTATAGTAAGTTCAAAGGTGAGTTACATAAGCATCCTGACTACTGTTATAGTAAGTTTAAAGGTGATTTACATAAACATCCTGTTAAACTTGTGCCGGACGTTTTCTGATTTTTTTTTTTTTTTAATTTTATTTTTTTTATTTTTAAGGATGCTGCGGTTGTATCGGATGGATTAACTTGGAGGCATGTGCATCAGACATGGTCAGAGGAAGAAACAAATCTTAAAGATCATTCAAGTTCAATCTTCATATTCTAGATTGCTGCGGCTTCAGCTTAACGTCAAGTTCCAGAATGACGTACAACTTTTAGTATCAAATAAATGTATCTAGATGATACAGTTTATATTTTATATGTTTTCTTTATAACATGGATGTGATTGATCAAGTTAAAATCGATGATTATACATAAACTTCGCGGTTGGCTGCGTATGTAAAGTTTATGATTCATTATTTGCATTATAATACTCGGAACAAAAGATGATTGGATGTTGGGTGGCTCTACCTTTAGGCCATTTAGGCAATGACCTAAAGTCCCCTAAAATATATTAAATTATATCTATTTTGTTTTATAGTATTGTACAAATATACTACTGTAATAAATAAATAAAAATTTCTATTAGCTGATAGAATGCTTATAAATTTTTTTATTAAGGACCAAAATTTAATAAATAAAAATTATTTTTAAAATATTATATTCTTATCGAATTGTTCAACATTTTAACATTGAAATATTTTATTAATATGTTTTACTATATTTGCGATAATTTAAGAGTGTAAAAATTTTCAAAATAAATTTTTTTTAATAAATTTTATAAATATATAAAAAATAGTCCAATTAATTTATTAAACTATATAAAAAGGTTCAATTATTTTTTATAACTAATGTATTGCTTTTAAATACTAAATAATAATACATTTTACATTTGCGTTGACTCCAAAATGTGTTGAGTGGGCCCTGTACTAACCTTATTTTTGTTGACCAAGAATTTGAGCGAAATTTGAAAAGAATTTGTTTGAAGCTAAATTACAAGTTTTTTTTTTTTTTTTTTAAATTTTATTTTATATTTAAAATACTTGACGCATAGAAAAAAAAAAAAAAATTGTCATAGAACTATGGCCATATTTTGCATGAAGTGTATTTAACATGCCAATAACAGTTAATATTTTATGATTTTGGTATGATCATAGTGGTATTAGTAAAAAAAAATCAATTCATTTGAGGCTAAAATTGTAAAAAAAAAAAAAAAAAAAAAAAATCAAATTGATGATTTTGCAAAGAAGTGATCAACGAGTACCACCTTTAATATATTGGAAGAAACTAATAACTTTTCATAAAATTCCTATCTTTAAATTGTTGTCTTAGGCCTCAATTAATAATTATGCGCAAAATACACATAAAAGACATGTTCGTCTGTAAGGTTGAGAAAAACGGGCGTTTCCCATTTGGTTTCCAAAGTTATGAAAATAATCATGTCTATTTAAATGTAAAAGTCCAATTTACGTAATTAAAATAATCGTGTCTATTTAAATGTAAAAGTCCAGTTGTGATGGACGAATTGGACTTCCTGTTAAGAACAAACAAAGTAATAATGAAAGACACTGGATTGGTGCCAGCTAAGGACCATCCGATACTTCAATTAGTTAATCTCTCTTAGGAAATCTCTAATGTGTATTGTAGCATAGTTTGTAGTTGTTTACTTGCTCTTTATGGCTTTATATAGTCATCCCATAAGTTATTGCAAGGTTTGTTGATCTCCCCTAGGTGTTGTGTTTCAGCTGGGTGATTAATGGCTTAGTCATGGCCATTAAAGAGCTCATAAAGGTATTTGTAACAGCCATGAAATGAGTCATAAAAGATGCTTGTAATGGCTTTGTAACCGTTGCTCATAACTAGCTTAAATGAAGGATTTATGTCGGACTTGAATGTGCTTACGGTCGTCCATGTAATAGACGGCCATTTTATCACTACTCGTCATTTTCTATGTGGCTATAATATGTTGAATTATTGGATTTATGTCAAAAAAATATATGGTAAATATTTTCGTATTTTTGTTGTAAAAATTTAAAACATGAATGTAATATATTGTACTATACATGTACAGTTCTTTATCCATTCCTGTATTTTTTTGCCAAATTTTTGAAACGTACTTTTCTCTGAAAAAAAATCCAAATTATACTTATTCGTATTCTTGTAGTATGATACGCGTACGGCATACCATATTTAACTAACTATGCTTTATGCCACAAAATGTATTGAGTTGGCACTGTTATGCATAGAATTAGAATACTAAGTGTAAGGACTGGATTTGAGTCCTAAGCCCAAAAGTTATGAGGATCTAGGCTCAGAGAGCTTAATACAATGAATTTGTAGAGAGTGGGTTGGAAAACTAGGTTTTAATGAGTTAGACAACAAGTAAAGTGGACCCAGATGACAAGAAAATGAAGATAGATTGGTTTAATCTAAAAAAAATCGTCCTCGGCACAATCCAAGATTAGCTCTTATATATATTTCTCTTAAGTTTGATTACAAATTCCACTTTTGATTGCTACAATGTTTCTCTCTTGATTTCTTGATCCCCTTCTCTCAGGGTATCTCTTTCACTTTTTACTATCTTCCGCTTTCATTTCCACCTTCCACGTGCAGATCAGATTGTTGGTGTTGATCCTTATCCCATCAGCATCTTCCTTGAATCTTTGGGTAGTAGCTGTAAGGCTGAAAGTTACTGTTCAAGTATCACTTCCTCATTAATGCGGCCAGAGAGTTAGCTGCAGAGCATTTAATGCGGTAGTAGCAACTTTTCCTTTAGATATTTCATAACCTCCCTATATCCTGTTCTTTCTTGATACTTATCCTCATTAGTGGATTTTTTCGGAACGTTACTCTTGATGTCAGACCGCACCTTCTGACTAGGCTTTGCTTAGTTGGGGAAGCATTCCTCCTTGGACCACCTTCTTGGATGACCATGATCAGACTTCACTTCTTTACTTACCAACACAGATTCTTATGCATATGTTTACCCGTCCTTGGACTACTTAATGTCCTTGGATTAGGCCCCTGGCCCAATATATACATAGATATGTACTCCTGAGCCTATCACCCCTACAATAGCCCCTCGAGATTCTTCTTTCTAGCTCCTTGGGAAGAAAGGAGGATTTCGATGGCACTATAGTTACTCCATGCTCATCATACATCATCTCTGACTGTGCAGTTGACTTTTTAACTACCAAAGGCACGCTCTTGACGCTTCGGCATACGAGACGTTCCTTTATTAAATTCTTACTGCTCCATGTTCTCCACGTTCTACGGCGCGATGCGGATCCAACGGCTAAGGATTTTGCTAGAACCCGGCAGGAATTTTCCTACATGTAACTATCTTTTTGATATAAATATTGCCCGAATCAATCATTCTTCTCACTTTAGCTCTCATACATTGAACTTGCAAACTTATTCAATTTACTCGTGCCCTCACAAATTTTAAGAGCTTGTTCGAGGAGACCTTTCTTCTTTACGTAAGTCTTTACAAACCTTTTCATTTATTTTTCCTTCTACTTTTCTTTTCTCCGTGTCTATTTCTTCTCGGCCTTCTTATTTTCTCCTTTACTATCTTAGCACCTCCAATCCTTCTCTAAAACATGGGTAGATTTGCTTACTTGGTAGACTCTGTGGAGAATATAGAGAATTTTAAAGCTCAGTATAGGATTCCGCCATGACTGTTAATTAGATATTGTAAGGAAGGGGAATGGCATAAGAAAAGGCAAGAGGGAGAGGTGGTAATCCTGATGATTGCCTTTATAGAGGGAGCGATGAGAATCCTGATGGGCACTGTCATTAGGGATTACCTTAGGGCTCATAGACTAGCTTCCACCCAATGTGCCCCTAAACATGTTTAGGATTTTAGGGAGTGTAGACGCCCTTAATGAGAAAATGGGCTTAGGGCTTACCCACTATGATGTCAACTAGGTTTACAACCTCCACCACGTAAAGAGGTAGGGGTATTACCTAAAATCTAGGTACCCTGAGGTTAGGCTCATCCAATGCCTCCCCGATTCCAACAAAGGCCTAAACAAGGACTTCTTAATTGTATTAGGGCAGTGACATGATGGCCTCCCCTGCTCGACAAGAGAGGGGACACCAAGTGAGGCTCTAGGTCTAGGTTGATTATTTTAAAGTCATCCCCTTTTCTTTTTCTTTGGTTTGTGTTTGTATATGAGTTTTCCTTTGATTCACGCTATTTTATGCTAACGATGTTTTTTGTTTTTCCTAATGGTTTTGCAGATAAGAATGCTGCTGTTCCCAATTTCAGTCTTGTCAACCAGCCAAGTTTAGACAAGATATTGAAGGCCGAGGTGTTTGTCCATAGTGACCGTTAGCTCAGAGCGACACATCTAATTCTCGGCTACACCCATATCTCCAAAAGCTACTAGGCGCCGATGTGTGTAATTAGAGCAAAAGATCCGCGCCTGCATCGGATAAGTGTTGTTGCTCTAGGTTTTCTCATCATTGGTCCTATTCCAGAAGGCACTCTCACCACCAATCCTATCCTTGAAGGCATACCAAAGGTAGCACTGCCATTCCAATGCGCTGCCGAGGAAGAGGCAACCCTGTCCCAGCCCACGACCAAGGAAAAGGAANCTTTTTTTTTTTTTTTTTTTTTTTTTTTTTTTAAACTGCTATTTTTATTTTCAAATTTTGTAATTAAGTTACCCTTTTGTACCCAATCTGCCTTTTTCTAAGGCTTTAATTAATGAAAGTTATGAACATTTTCTTTCTTCTTTTGATTCACATACAAGTTTTGATATAGTTTCTATCTTATTTAACACTTAACGATCGTGACAATGAGATACAGCCCCATTCACTTATTTACAAAAGTGGTCACATAGCTATCACACCTCATATAATCAGCAACAGGATAGGCCAAACCTACTAAGTACACAACCTTGGCAAGGTATAACCTTAACTTCGAAAACAGACATAATGGTAAGATACCCTCACATGTCTGACTCCACTTAATCCCTCACTTATCAATAAATATAAAAGACTGGAGGGGCAATTAATTCTTAAACAAATACAGGTATTCTTGCAAATGTTTTAAGTGATGCTCATGAGCCTGTTACTACAATGAGGATTTCTGCCATTTAGAATGGCTGATTCTATTTGACATTCAAATAATTAATAAGAAGTACTAATTTACCTCAGGCATGTGGTCCGAGGAGCTAAAAAGGACTAAGACTTTGTTTAATACTTAGCAGAATGATAGGAAGTATTAATTTACCTCAAGTAGGTGGTCCGAGGAACAAGACGTAACTAAGGTTCTATTTAACACTTAGAAAAAATGATTAAAAGATACCCATTTTCCTAAGGTATATGGTCCAAGGAGCCAGACATGACCAAGGTTCTGTTTGATATTTAGAAAACTGTCATGAAGTATTAATTTATCTAAAGCATGTTGTCCGAGGAGCTAGGCATAGTTAAGGTTCTGTTTAACACTTAAAAAAATGATTAAAATATATCAATTTACCTAAGGTATGTGGTTCGAGGAGCCAGGCATAACCAAGATTTTGTTTGATACTTAGAAAACTGTCATGAAGTATTAATTTACCCAACACATGTGGTTTGAGGAGTCAGGCATAATTAAGGTTCTATTTAATACTTAGAAAAATGATTAAAACATATCAATTTACCCAAGGTATGTGGTCTGAGGAGCCAGGTATGACTAAGGTTCTGTTTGATACTTAGAAAACTATCATGAAATATTAATTTACTCAAAGCATGTGGTCCAAGGAGCCAGACATAGTTAATGTTCTGTTTAACACTTAGAAAAATGATTAAAAGATATAAATTTATCTAAGGTATGTGGTCTGAGTAGCCAGACATGATCAAGGTTTTATTTGATACTTAGAAAATTGTCATGAAGTATTAATTTACCCAAAATATGTGGTCCAAGGAGCTAGGCATAGCTAAGATTCTGTTTAACACTTAGATGGATGTCAGGAAGTGTTAATTTACCCAAAGCATGTGGTCAAAGGAACTAGGCATAGCTAAAGTTCTGTTTAACACTTAGATAGATAACCCAAAAATATTAATTTATCCAAGGTATGTGGTCCGATGAGCTATACATGACCAAAGTTCTGTTTGATATTCAAACAAATAGTAGAACACATGACGTATAATGTAATAAGCCAAAACATGACAATGGAAACTTTCATTAATAATAATATCTTCTCAAGTTATTTACATTGCAAGGGCGTGGTACAACTTTTTCATCTAGATCTTCAAGATAATACACACCTATCTCGGCCATCGAGGTAATGTGATATGGCCTTTCCCAGTTGGGCCCTAACTTCCCCATGCTAGGTTCTTTGCGGTACCCAATACCTTTCTTAATACCAGGTCTTCAGGCGCTAATGGCCTTAACTTTACATTGGCATCATATCCTTACTTGAGCTTATGCTGATAATACATTAGTTGAAGCATGGCATTTTCTCTTCGCTCTTTAATTAAGTCTAGGCTCTTTCCTAACAGCCGATCATTGTTGCTTAGAGTGAAAGAATTTGTTCTTAGTGTTGGGAATCCAGTCTCTAGAGGAATAACAACCTCGGCTCCATAAGTCATTGAAAATGATGTCTCTCCTGTTGATCTGCGAGGTGTGGTTCGATATGTCCAAAGGACATGTGACCGCTTTTCCACCTATTTTCCCTTCACATCATCCAACCTCTTCTTGAGTCCACCCACTATGACCTTATTAACAGCCTCGGCCTGCCTATTCCCCTGAGGATAAGCCGGAGTGGAATACCTATTCGTAATTCTCAAGTTACAATAGTACCTTCTAAAGACTTTGCTATCAAACTGAAGACCATTATTAGAGATGAGGGCGTGGGGTGATGGAAATTTAGACCCCTTAAACAACCAGATTGCGTAGCCTAGATTAATTAGCCAAGTTGTTACTTAGTCAAATTAAGCAATTCTAGGTTAAAACAATCCAAACAATCATATCAAGAATATAAAGCAGCGGAAAATAAATAACACAAGATATGATCACCCAGGAAACCACACGGTAAAAACCTGGGGAGGATTTGACCCACCAATCCTCAAGGCTAACTTGAATTCACTATGAAAGAATTGAAGTTCATACAAAAGGACTACAAGCTCCCCGCTCGACTTCCTAATGCTACCCACCAGTAGAACTTCCTGACACGACCACGCGCAGGCTCCGAATCCACGGATTACTTCTTTCTTGAATTCCTCAATCAGCTACAAGCTCCCCGCTTGCTTTTCTTTTAATCTCCAATGGTAGCAACCTTGTTGATCATCAAGATGTTGAAAATATCTCTACCTTGAAAACCCTAAGTTTATGTGAAGGAAAGCTCCTCTAAGATCTCACAAGAGATTCACATAAACCGCAAATATGAGCAACAAAGACTTAGAGAGGTTTGGGTACAAAACCCTAAAAATAAAAGGAGGCACAAGAGGCACTCTAATCTTTCTCTCAGAAGTCCCAAAAACGTTCTAGGGTTTTCCTTATATATAGAAGTGTTTTACTTGAACCCCAAGACGTTTAAATAGAGTTTGGGCTGAACTGGAACTCTGCAGAAAAATAAATCTGTACGTGGTTCGATCGATCGAGTCTAATTTTCGATTGATCGAGCCTTACAGATTTAGTCCAATAAATCTGCACTCACTCGATTCCAGTTTTACAAATAAACATACTTTGAGCAAGCCTAAACAAGACTAAACAACCTGTTTTGATCATGGTTTGCCAACACTACACATTAGAGTTCTAAATACATAAAATCCTAAATCTTTAGAACCTAACATGGGGGATCCCAAACTGAGTGACAATATTTTTCCAAACAAATTTCTTGGCATCCACGTCCTTGATATTTGCCAATAGTTCAACTTCAACCCACTTGGTGAAATTATCTGTGTCGACCAGCAACTGTCTCTTATTCCCTGCTGCCTTAGGGAAATGTCAAACAATATCCAAACTTCATTAAGCAAAGGGCCAAGGGTTGGACAGAGGATTAAGGACTCTCCCTAGTTGATGAATGTTTGGGGCAAATCTTTGGCATTGGTCATACTTCTTCACATATTCTTGTACTTCCTTCTGCATGTTAGACCACCAATGTCCCTGTGTAAGGGCTCTGTGAGATAAGGATTTGCCTCCTGTGTGGCTTTCACAAATTATTTTATGTAACTCCTCCAGAAGTAGCTCTGATCTCTCAAGGTGTATGCACAGAAAGTACAGCCCAGAAAAAGAGCGCTTAGACAATTTTTAGTCCGTAGACAGCCAAAACCGAGGGGCCTTTCTTCGCACCTTTTCAGCCTCTGACTTCTCTTCGGGTAAGATATCCTCCTTAAGGAATAGTATTATGGAGTCCATCTAGTTAGGTACCACTCTAATTTGATGAATATAGACCACCTCATTCTTTACCTTAGTAGATTTACATAAGTCTTCAACGAGGATAACCCGAAGCAAGCTTTGAGCCGAGGAGGTTGCAAGAGTGGCCAGAGAATCAGCATGAGTGTTTCTGCTTCTAGGGATGTGTAATAAGTTGAAAGACTTAAACCCTAATTGTAAGTGCCTGGCATGACTTAAGTATTCTTAAATTCTCACATCTCTGGCCTCCAAATATTCCTGAACTTGGCCCATAACCAGCCTTGAATTTGAGAATATCTCCCCTGCTTTCCCACCTATTTTTTGAACCATGGTCATCCTTACCAATAAAGCTTCATACTTAGCTTCATTATTTGTGGTCGAGAAGCCTAATCTCAAGGATTTCTTAATTGTGATCCTTTCGGGAGATATCAGAACTAGCCCTACTTCAAATTCTCTGTGATTCACTGCACCATCAATGTATACCCTTTAGGACAAAGGTTCTTGTAAGGAGACCATGTTAACCGATTTTCCATCCGTGTCCTGCTTTTTCATTCTCTATTTTAAAGGGGATTCAGCAAACTTTGTTGCCAAATCAGTAAGGACTTAACCCTTGACAGAGGTGCGAGGCATGTACTTAATATCAAAAGCCCCTAGGATCGTGCCCCACTTGGCAATCCTCCCTGTATAATTAGCACTTCAGAGTAGAGATTTGAACGGAAGTTAGGTTAGGATAACAACTATGTGTGATTGGAAATAGTGGGGGAGCTTACGTGTAGTATGCACCACTGCCAAAATGGCATTCTCCAGTGGTAGGTAATAGACCTCGACCTCATGTAGTGACTTGGTCATATAGCAAATTGGCTTCTACACATGACTATCAACCCGTACCAGCACTAAGCTCACTACATGGGAGGCCACTGTAATATAAGCAAACAAAACCTCATCCACCTCGGGTCTGGACATAATGGGTTGTCGAGAAAGGTATTCCTTCAACTACTGGAAGGACAGGACGCACTCCTCAGTCCATTCAAATCTCTTCCACTTTTTTAACAACTGAAAGAAAGGCCTACACTTGTCTGCTGACTGAGAGATGAATCGGTTTAAGGCAGCAGTCATTCCTGTCAACTTCTGGACCTCTTTCGGGTTCTGAGGTGGTAGTAAATTGTTAATTACTTTAATTTGATTAGGATTGACTTCAATTCCACAGTGAGTAACCATGTACCCCAAGAACTTTCTTGATTTGACACCAAAAGAGCACTTAGAAGCATTAAGTCACAGCTTGTGCCTCTTCAAGATCTTAAAGATATTCCCAAGGTCGTTAACATGCTCAGATTCCAACTTACTCTTGACCACCATGTCGTCTATATAAATCTCAATGTTTTTTTCTAGCTGTGGCTCAAACATCCTAATCATCATCCTCTGATAAGTAGACCCTGCATTCTTTAGACCAAAGGGCATTACCTTGTAATGGTAATTCTCAGTAAGAGTGAGTGACAAAAGCTATTTTTTCCTGATCATCCAAAACTAAAGTTATTTGATGGTACCCTTGAAAGGCATCCAAAAAGCTCATTCGAGGATGGCCTACATTTGCGTTAACTAACTGATCAATACGAGGCATGGGGAAGGGGTCCTTTGGACAGGCTTTGTTCAAGTTTGTAAAGTCTACACATACTCGCCACTTCCCATTCTTCTGCTTCACTACCATTGTATTAGCCAACCATTCAGGGTAAAACATTTTCTTAATAGCCCTAGATTGCTTAAGCTTAGTCACCTCCTCCATGACAGCATCAGAATGCTCTTTAGATGAGCACCGAGGTGGTTGCTTCCTAGGGAGGACAGTTGGGTTGACATTTAGATAATGACAAATGAAGTTTGGATCCACCCCAAGGGCCTCATAAGCATTCCATGCGAACACATCAATATTCCTCCTTAGAAATGCTAACAATTCTTCCTTCTCCCGAGAAGGCAGTTGAGCGTTGACCTAGAAAAAATTCTCTGAATTGCCATCTATTACAATTTCTTCCAACCTCTCACATTTTTCCTCTTTCGACACCGCATCCATAGATAGGACCGAAATCCTTGATTGCTATAAGCCCCCCTTAGTAGAGACCAAGGACTCAGTTTCAAGCTGATGCATAATTGTAGCTACTAGGCACTGCCTAGCCACGGATTGACTCCCAACAAGCTCTTTAATCTGGTTCCCAGACGGGTATTTTACCTTCAAATGTAGAGTGGAAGAAACAACCCCAGGGCATGAAGCCAGGGTCTTGCCATAATGGCCGTATAGGGAGAATAAGCATCTACCACAGTGAAGTCTACTTCCACCACTTCAGATCCTGCTTGTACCGGCAATCTAATCTGGCTCTTCGGAATGACGACTTTCCCATCAAAGCTTGCCAAAGGTGAATCATAGGATGTCAAATCTTCAGGCTTCAAACTCAGCCCCTTATATAGATCAGGGTACACGATTTCTGCAATGCTGCCTGGTCTATCAACACCCTTTTTACATCATACCCTCCTATCTTGAGGGTGACCACTAAAGCATTATCGTGTGGTTGTACAGTTTCAACTTTGTCCTCATTCAAAAAACTCAATGTTGGTTGAATATCCACTCTAGCCCTCTTCGACTCAGAATTAGAGTTCTCGACAAGTAGCCGAGCTGCAGACATTACCCCAGAGGGATGAAAACTAGTTCTCCTCGAAGAAACAAAGATGACATTAATTATGCCCAAAGGGGCTTTGGAGAAAGCATTTCCTTGAAATCCTGATCTTGTATGACCTCCTAGTCCATTGGGCTGATGTAGAAATTGTTTTAGCCTCCCCTCTTTAACCAATTTCTCTAGATGACTCCTCAAAGTCCTACAGTCCTCTGTGGTGTGCCCCCAGTCCTGGTGGTATTGGCAATGAAGACTTTGGTTGTGCTTTATGGGGTTTCCTCCCACCTTATTTGGCCATTTGAAGTATGACTTATTCTCAATCTTCTCTAAGACTTGATATACTGGCTCTCGGAACACCGTGTTAACTGCCTGAGGAGCTGGAGACCTAGATTGCTTAGTAAAATCCCTTTGAGGTCTGTTATTGTTGTAGCGGTCTAATCTGAAATCCCTCATCTGCTAAGGGCTAACCTTAGCCTTTCCCTTGCCTTGTTGTTAGTCTTCCTCGACTCGCTTATACTTATTAATTCGGTCCATGAGTTGACGTACATTGCCAGCAGTTTTCCCAGTCAAGGGCTTCCTAAAGCCATACTCGGCAGGTAGGCTGACCTTGAAAGTTCTTATGGCCACATCATCAAAATCACCATTTATCTCATTGAACATCTTCCAATATCTGTCTGAATATGTTTTCAGGGTTTCTCCTTCTCTCATGGACATAGACAACAAGGAATCTAAGGGCTGAGGAACCTTACTGCACGTAATAAAGCAAGATCCAAACGCCCAAGTGAGTTCTTTGAAGGAATCAACGGAACCTGCTCCTAGGCCATCAAACCACCTCATTGCCATAGGCCCCAAACTGGATGAGAATACTTTGCACATTAGAGCCTCGTTCTTGGAATGCATTACCATCCTTTGGTTAAAGTGGCTTACATGTTTCACAGGGTCTGTATGACCATTGCACATGGTAAACGTTGGCTGAATGAAGCGCCGAGTAAGTTTTCCTCCCTCAATCCTACGCGTGAAAGGTGATCTGGAAATTTGGTTCAACGCCCTACTCTTAGCGTCATTTCCCAGGCCTTTACAGGATGCATCTTTACCTCTGTGCCTATGGTGGTAGTCCTCATCACACGAGAAAGATTCATTGGGAGGAGTCCTCGACTTGGGCCTGTAACTGCCATCTCCCTCCCCATCAGAAGAGGAAGCAGAAACTGAGGGAGTTCTCCTTTGTCGTTCGTGGCGCAACTTCCTCCATAAGTGATCAATCTCTTGCTACATGTTTCTAGCATTCTCTTCACGAGAGATGTGGCTCCCACCCTGAGACTGGCTCCTACTAGTATGGGTAGTGTGCACACTCCCCTCTCGGTCTCTTCTTTGTTCAAGATTACGGAAGTGATCTTGACGCTGGGACCCTATAGATTTTGCCTGGTTCGGACCTGAAACTACCATAGTTGAATGTTAGACTCACTAAAACATCAGAATTTTTCACAGATAACGCTAATTGTAAGGACCAGATTTGAGTCCTAAGCCCGAAAGTTATAAGGATCTAGGCCCAAAGAGCCCAAAGAGACCAATACAATGAATTTGTAGAGAGTGGGTTGGAAAACTAGGTTTTAATGAGTTAGACAACAAGTAAAGTGGATCCATTGACAAGAAAATGAAGATAGAATAGTTTAATCTAAAGAAAATCATCATTGGCACAATCCGAGGGGATCAGCTCTTATATATATATTTCTCTCAAGTTTGATTACAAATTTCACTTTTAATTGTTACAGTGTTTCTCTCTTGATTTCTTGATCCCTTTCTCTTAGGGTATCTCTTCCATTTTATACTATCTTCCACTTTCATCTCCACCTTCCACATGTAGATCAGATTGTTGGTGTTGATTCTTGTCCTATTACCACTTTCCTGAAATCTTTGGGTAGTAGCTGTAAGGCTGAAAGTTACTGTTCATATATCACTTCCTCATTAATGCAGCTAGAGAGTTAGCTGCAGAGCATTTAATGCAGTGGTAGCAGCTTCCCCTTTAGATTTTTCATAGCCTCCCTATATCCTGTTCCTTTTTGATACTTATTCTCATCAGTGGAATTGTCTAGAATGTTGCTCATGATGTCAGACCGCATCTTCTAACCTCGGATTTGCTTAGTTTGGGAAGTATTCCTCCTCAGACCACCTTCTTGGATGACAATGATTAGACTTCACCTTTTTACTTACTAATACGGATTCTTAGGAAGATGTTTATCCGTTCTCAGACTACTTATTGTCCTTAGATTGGGCACCTGGCCCAATATATACATAGATATGTACTCTTGGGCCTATCATCCTACGCTAAACTTCAATATATCAAAATGCAATCATTCACAGAGAGCCTTCAACTTACCTAGAGATTTGATAATTTGAGTAGTCTTTCAACCTACAAGAGATTTAATAACAATAATTTGTCTTGCCAAGGCGAGCTGTTGAAGCTACCTCGATTGCCAAATGACATACCTACAATTCGAGTGTTCTGCTAATTGTACAAGGCAATTCATTCCTAAGATTGATTATGTTTTTTGTTTGTAGCTTTTCTTTATAACAAACAACACAAGCAAAGATCCTTGTGGACCTGTGATATGTAATATGGAATTTTAATGGCACAAAATGGGTAGTAGCTTTCTATTGTAACACCATATTTTTAAAACCACCAAAATATTTTATACAGATCCATAAGATGAGATATCCTCCAAATTTGTCTATCGCCCGTTTGAACGTACCGACTTTGTCAATTAACTCTTGAATGGTTACAAATCTAATTTGCCCAACATATATCTGAAGGTAAATTGCAATATCACATGTTAATTGGTAAAAAAAAAAAAAAAAAAAAATGATGGGAGGATATTTTTGAAATAACCCTCCCCTTTATATTAATTATTTCATGTTAATATTCGGCTTACCCAAAACTCGGTTTTGGGTTGTGACATTTATACATATGAAAAATCAATTATTTAGGCTTACTTAATCTATCTTGGTCTTCTGACAAGCGATAGCAAATGTACATTCAGCACTACAGTATTGGAAATTACACCTAAATCAACATTAACAACCATCATAAGTTCAACAAAAGCAACAATAAACAATTATGAGTATTCATTTGATCGACTAATACACTTAGGCTACCCTTAATTAATTAACAATCCATGTATTGCTTGATGAGTTTCTTTCAATAAAAGTCTTCTTTCTCAAAATAATAATAATAATAATAATAATGCCAATATAAAAACCACAAAAAATTTAGTAACTTTTTTCAATTGGACACTTCATGGGATGCCTGCCTCCATTAAGTGTATTTAAGTGTTCCAGTTCTAAAAAATCTTACAATTCTTGGATGACATGAAGATATATATATATATATATATTAGGGGTAAGAGGAATCCTTCTCTCTCTCTCTCTCTTTTTTTTTTTTTTTTGGATGGAAGGAATCCTTCTCTTCGTTGAATGGAAGTCCATTGAGATATGATTTTTTTTTTTTAAAAGAAAACACGTAGATGTATGAAACAAATAGGTTCGGTTCATCTCAACGCCATACTATCAATGCTGTTATGCTTAACATGTAAATATAGAATAATAACCCTCCACCTCTTTTTGTTTAATTTGTAAAATTTTGTAGCCATAAAACTCTAGATATTTTATTGACAGCTTTGATAATTGCGAAGCATAATTACAATTCATATAAACTGACAATTCCGTGTTGCATTTTTTTCGCTCTTATTAAAAGAGTAGTGTTAAGAAAAGATACAAGGTATTTGGATTTCTAACTAGATCATCATCAAAAAAAAAAAAAAAAAAAAAGATACAAAGTATCTCTCACCACCAATATTTTCATAACTCCCAGATGTTATTAATTTAACTTTGCTCATTTGTGCATGCTACCAGAAATCAAAGGTTTTTAAAGAGGCATTAGAACATTCATATTAAAGGTGCTAAAATAGCTTAAATGCTATTTTAGAATCCAAAATCCTAAAAAACCCACTACATCAATGATGCCAAAAGTCAAATTTTTTAACACTTTGTTAAATTTGTTAATTTAACCATGCTCTTAGGCACTTTATTGTAGTTAGATGGTAAACATAAAAAAAATTATTTAAATGAAACTTAGAGAGAAGGAAACTTGAGTAGAAAAAGAAAGAATATAACAATAATAAAGAAAGAATATTTAAATGAAACAATTAAAAAAAATAGAGTATTTAATGTTAAGTGTATTATAAAGTGGCATATTAAAATGAATGAAATAACTTTTTAAAGTGTTAAAATTTTTTTTTTCTTCAAATTTTAGTCACTCATGGGAATGATCTTATGTAATATATAGGTGTGTAGTATAGGCCCATTTGTGGGCAAAGGATAAGACCACTTGCCCAATTGGTAAGGAGATAAACCGGTCATGAAGTCTCCAATCCATACTCCATGGTTTAATGTTTAACTTAACTTTTCATTTTTTTTTTTTGGAAATCCAAGTTTACACTAAAATTGGGGAAAAAAATTTGAGAAAAACAGAAGGGCCCAACCGGGTTCGAACCGGTGACCTCTTGATCTGCAGTCAAATGCTCTACCACTGAGCTATGGACCCCATTGACAAAATGTCATCTAAGATAATATTTATAACATAGGTGTTTTTGTTAGTATACCCTATTTTAGTTTTTGGTAATATTACGACTTTACCTTTCTTCACAGAACCTTTTGAAGCTTCCCGAAATGCATGTTACAATAAATTCTCATGCGAAACCAAATATAGATCTATTAATATCAAACGAAAATGTCTCTTCTTTTAGGAGGAGAATCTTTTGGGAATGACTTTAAAATGGAAGTTGCATTTGTTGAGCTTAGGATTTTATAAATCTATCAATTTCTTGAGATTATTTCTCTCTTATGTTTTCTTCTTTGGGTTAGATTGTACTTAACAAAAAATTTCTACACTTGTAATTAAAAAAAAAAAAAAATTAACTTATTTTAAGATATAATTACCTCTTATTTGAAAGCTCTTTGACTTGTCTTTTTCTTTAACAAAAAAAGCACTTTCACTCTGAACCAAACAAACACGTTATCTAAGTAATACCAGTTTCCTATTTTTCAAAAAAAAAAAAAAAAAAAAAAAGCTCTATAAAAAGTTTGAGTCATTACATTAGTAATTTTGTTGATAATAGTTTTAAAATTTGTCAAAAGTGAAAACTTATATAAAAGCGTAAATTTTCAAAATGTGACCTTCAAAATCTGAAATTCAAGTTGAGGTCATGCCAAGAAAAGTAATGAATTAATCATCATACATGAATGCATAATGAACAAAAAAAAAAAAAAATCATAAAATATTGAAATTGAAGTCTATGCCCATCACTCCACGGCCATAAATATACAAACTAAATTTAACAAAGAAATGATATGTACAAAACATTTTTACAATTTTTTTTTAACAAATTTTAAGTAGTAGGTTATTATTAGTTGTTATTGTTGAGGCAAAAAAGTAATCTTAGTGTTAGGTTTAAATTTGAACCAATAACAACTAACCACCAATGATTTGTTATGAAAATATTGTAAAATATTGTAGACGTAATAAATAATATTTTTATAAAAAAGAAATTATAATTTCTAAAGCAAACCTCCCCACGTGTGACATTCTCATACACGTGGGTGAAAAACTTCTTTAAGAAGTTACTAGGAACTCATATTACAGTATAGCCACTACTTGCTCCTTGATAGGTTGGTCAGCCTTCACTCGTTGGCAAACCATAGCATTCGCGTTGGTCAGCCCGTTTTGTTAGCGACGAACTGGCGTTGTTTGGGTGGTCCCCAATGGAGTTTCCGAGGAGGTGTCCCGATAGCAAGGATATCAGTGGTTAGTAATAAAGTTCCGCCATAATTATTAATTGCTTAGAAAGAGAATAAATACATTTATCAGCTTATAATCTGTTTGCTTGTTCACACTTAGGCTAGGCACACACTAATTTGAAACATGGACTATGATGATATAGATTATGATGCATAAGAGATATAGACAATAATTGGTCAAAAGAGTAATTATGGATTACAAATTCTGATCTGACAGTGATATGGTGAATATAATTATAATTATAATAATAATGCAAAAAATTGGAGTATATTAACAGGAGATAAAATCAACCAACAGACTAATAGACATAGCTTCTTAGACATAATTAATAAAAAATTAGAATCTATAGAAAATGATGAAAGATCTACGACATACACTAAAGTAGAAAGAAAAAATGATAGTTTTTTGGAACTCTATGAAAAAATGAAAATTTTAAATTCACCTTTAGAAAAGAAAAAGAATTTGAACCCCATCATAGATACCTTTAACAAAAGTTATGACAGATAATTGGCATAATAGGCAAAAGGATAATTCGATATCAATAAATATGATAGATGTAAAAAAGATGGCTTAATAGATAATTCAAAAGCAATTGACAGACCTATATCTATAACATATAAAGACAAAGAAAAGGACGAACTAAAGAAAGAAAATATCGTAAAGGAATTATGATGAAGAAAATGAAAGACAAAAGATTGATAACATAAAAGATGGCCATGCTTGGGAAAGACCAACAGTATAGAAGATAAAGAAATGTTTAAAAAAGGAATGGTAAAAGAGATGATAGAAGCAATTAAAGACAAGATAGTAAAAGATAAGACAAAAAAGATGTAGGGAAAGTTATAAAGACATGCTAAAACAAAAGAAAATAGTACCTTGAAGAACCTATTAGAAATAGATATGAAGGTAAGATAGAGAAAGTCATAATGGAACTAAAGAAGAAAAGCAAATAGAACAAGAAAGCAGAATAGCATAAGACAAAATAGCATATAGAAGATTATAGTACAAGCTAGAGCAAAAGATGAAAAAAAAGAGATAGAAAATAGTCAACAAAGGAAGGAAAACTAATATTGAAAGAAAAGAAAATAGTGATAGTGTAGTAAAAGCAAAAGTAGTCAACAAGAGATGTAAAATTAATAATAATATAGTTTAAAAGAAAAATTGAAAAGAGATTAAAATAATTGAGAAATCAATAATAGATAGTTTGGCAGAATTAAAAAAAAGATGGAAATTTTAAATTCACCTTTAGAACAAACAAGAAAAAGAAATAGCAGTTTTAAATACTACTGAGTCATCAGATAATGGAGAATATGACAAACATATAACATATTATTTGCCATAAATGAAAAAAAGGACATACTAAAAAACATGTGCTAGACAGAATAAAATTGCTAAACAAATTAGATTTAGAATTTGAAAAAGACACATAGAATAATTAATGAAAATATTTAATTAGTCAAAAAGAGATAGATCAAGTAAAGAAAAAGGAAGAACTAAAATCAACCAACCCATTAAAGTTAATAAAAGAAAAAGAAAACAAAAAGACATAATAATGAAATTGATAGATATCTACCTAATCAAGACAAAAAAGATTATTTACTAAGTCTGAAAGAATCTATAGAATACCTATTCCTGTATTAGATGTAAGAAATATGGACACCATGTTACAGAATGTAGAAAACAAGAAAAAGCCAAAAAAGAAAAAAAAGCAAGAAAAGATAGAAAAGAAAAAAGATAAAAGAGATAGAATCAGTAACTTACAAAATTTAATGACAGAAGCAAAAAAATAAAACAAGAAATTAAAGATATTAAAGAAGATAATCCTAATATAAATAAAAAAATTTTGAAGAAATAATAATTAAAGAATTATCTAACCCCTACCTATTAGAAAAAGAAATGGTAATAACAAATTTCTTAGTTTAATTAATAGAGTAATCTTCAAAATGGATATAGAAATACTTAGTAATTAATAAAGAATTTTACTTGACAAAATTGCTTTAATAGACTCAAGTGCTGAATGAATTGTATACAGGAAAGATTAATTCAGGCGGCTACTAGATTAATTAATCATAAATTACCTAATGAGATATGTGATCTTTCTTTAAATTATTTTATGGAAACAAAAAAGGAAATTAAAACTAATGTAACTAACGTACCTTTTACTTCCATTCTACCTTTTATTTCAAAAGAAATGAGTTTCCCCTACAAGATCACCATCCTACAGGATACTAATAAAAGGAATCTATAGAACTAAAAGAAGTTTGTCATTTTTAGAGAAAGAAATATCACTTGCTCACCAGTTGACAGAAAAAGACATAAAAAGGATAAACAAGACATAGAGACAGAGATTCGTCCAGAGACAGAGATTTGTTCTTATTTCCCTGTTGCTCTTCTACATAGACACCAACATATAATTCAAAAAATAGTCCAACCACTTTATGAAAAAGAATCCAAGACAAAAGATAGAACTATGCTTATAAGTCAATATGATTGGACTAAACAAACAGATAGTTTGACAGATGTACTAAATAAAATTATAAAAGATAGCATTCATGCACCCTTTGTAGTAATCTCAAATACTCATGTAACAAATATTTTAATAAAAGAAGACTTGACATATTCCCCTTTATTAATCATTAAAGAAGATATTAATTGTGATAATTTCTTGAGTAAAGACAGATTTAACTTCTTGACAAACATAATTTATAAGTCTCTTATTGATTTTCCCCAGACTAATTTAGTAATTGATAAAAGACTTTATGGAGAAACTGTATTTCATATATTCCCACAAAATGAGATATATACATACATGGATAGCACGGATAGAATCATAACAGATTTTGAAAATATTTTGGATTCTACTCACTTTGACAGATTCCATCATGCCTGCTCCAATATTATTACTACTCAGCAATGGCACAAAAGTGTATAGGAAAAAGTTTGTTTTACTATATATACTTTGAAATTTAAAAATGATTTTCTTATAAAATACTTTAAAGAAATTTCACAAAAAGCCACCAGTAAAATATTTTAAAAATATGTTTGAAAAACACCTTGCATGAAAAGGTTTATTCTCAAAATAATATTTCAAGACATAATCCTTTTCCTCAACCCCATTTGCAGACAGGACATAATCCTTTTCCCCAATCCCATTCGCAGACTAATATGAGTAACAGAACTTCCCAGACAGACAAGAAAGGAAAGGGCAAGGCACTAGCAGTGCCAAAAATTTTCGAAAGCCTTCAGTAAGGATTATAGATGGGCAAGAAGGTGTCTCGTTAGAGACAATATCCCTTCAGGATACGTTGCAAGTAGAAGCAATGTATTCATGTGGTGAAAATAGTGTAACTCTGCAAAAAGTGCTCCGCACTGATCTCATGTTTCAGGATGGAGAATTTATAGACCTCTCTCTTCATATTAAACTACTTCTTGATAATTTACAGGCAGCTTTTACCCTTAAACAGAAAGACTTATTCCAAAAGACCCTTCAGGCTTTCGAATTACATCTTGTTAACACCGGGGCATTTATTGAAGCTCTCGGTTGTCAACTCCCTGGCAAGGAGGATGGAGATTCAAGCTCCACAAAGAAAGAATCACAGTCTCTAAAAAGCTATCTTATGGGAACAAGCTTTTCAAAGCTCCACCCTAAGATTCAGCAAAAAACGAGGTTTGCCATCAGAAATTTACTTCCTGAAATCCAACAGAAAATATTAACCCATACAGCTTTAACAAGTTCTTATGACAGATGGATATATCTTTTTAAGGTATTTGTTTCTACAACATTTATCAGAACAGAAGACATGACAGGTGAAATATGGTTATCTCATACAGCTACATGGTATGAGAGTTTTGGAGATGCAGACAGAGTTTATGAAAGAACAGGAGACCGATATGATCCCTACCCGGGATTACTTATCAATACAGAGACAGAGTAATTCGTGATCTCTTATGGTTATCTGAAATGCTAGAAGCAGGGTTTATTATCAAATTAGTTATAACTTCTACAATTCAGATTAGTTTACTATTCACTAGCATGCCTCCTGACAGACAGACAGATTTTACTATTCATCAGCATGCGCAAAAGAAGTTCAGAAAAAGACATGACAGATATTTTAAGTTACTATTCAAGATTTTACCTACCGATTAACTTGAGTTTACTTTACTTAACTCAGGTTACTTTTGAAGCTTACCATGATTTATTTCATCTATAAAAAGACAGACTCCGAAGACAGAAGACAGGTTCCAAAAAATTAGAAGTTCCAAAATTTAGAAAGCTTTTGTAATAGCCTTCCATCTCTCTCAGAAAGACTTTTGTACTCCTCTCCTTTTGTAATCTTGTAACCTTTCTTCTCAGACAGTTTTACTTTGTAATCTTGTAACTCTTCAAACAGTGTTTTATTTTCAAGCTTGAATCAAAGACAGTTTGTTTTCAAGTTTAATCAAAGACAGAAGTATTTTCAAGTAAGATTTTATCAGTTTCAGTTTTCATATTCCATACTCTGTTTTAACTTATTTTGAATATATCTATTTCTATTTTCTTCTTTATCATCTATTTTATCATTGTTTATGCTTCTATATTATTGCTGTGCTCTCTCCTGGGTACCATTAACTACCCAGGGGAGAGCACAACAATAATATAGAAGCATAAACAATGATAAAATAGATGATAAAGAAGAAAATAGCAAAACGATATATTCAAAATAAGTTAAAACAGAGTATGGAATATGAAAACTAAAACTGATAAAATCTTACTTGAAAATACTTCTGTCTGTTGATTAAACTTGAAAAAAAACTGTCTTA